>NC_134568.1:202511728-202739228 GCF_050947875.1 Dermacentor variabilis
ACGCCACCAAACTTCATATATAAAAGAGAAATCTGCCTAGCAACTCGTTCAGTTCATTGCAAGTCCGCTATGGGTCGAACACGCAAAGACTACCGAAGGGCAGCGTGTATACGATGAGCGTCGAAGAGCGCAAAATCGTAATGCTCAACAACGGTGTGGTGCTAAGACTAGACAGAACAATAAAACATTTCGTATCCCCATCGACGGCATTTGAGTGGTTTTCCAACAGCTTCGCCGGCCATCCACTTTCGCAGGGTCGGGATGGCTAGTCAATTTTTTGTACGGCGTAAATATCTTGAAGGTTTAGAAAATCGCACTTCTTACGCGGAAGATTGGTATTTCTAGGTGTGTAGGTGTGCCCAAATCTGGGGTGCCTGCCACTTGACAGTTCGACGCCGAAGCACACGTCGCGTACATGAATTTTGTAAACGACGCGGTTGAGTTCATCAAGTGTTCAGGCTTTTTTGTACCCTGTACATATGGCGTATTTGCACATAAATAACGCGACCGCGAAAGTAACGTGAGGGGTCATATTCGGGGTCTCAGAAAAAGGAAAAAAAGAACAACTATTATAATGCGAAGTGATGCTGCAAAGAAAGAGGAATCGGCGCATAAAAGCGGATTATTCATCGTTACTGCGAAGTGCCATAGCAAAATAAAGCAAGAGGTTGAGTGCATGCACAATTTACTCGTCGTCAGGGCTGACGTCTATGTCACTTTCGGCGATAACGGCGCCGTCCTCCATGCCACCAAAGTTATTGGGCAGGCAGCACTTGAGAAATGCCTGTGACGCAATCGAGCACGAGAAAGCCTTTCACGCACTGTGCGGTGATCTACCGCGCGACTTGGAAGACCATTGGCTTGACGCGCCTGCACTGCAGCTCCGATCGCCTTGCTCAGGTTGTGATTAATACGCCGTAACCGCACTAATGCGACATAAGCAGGGTTATAAATGAGGAGAAGACCGCGCTAAATGCACAGTGGCCACTCGCGCGCTCTTTCGCTATGGTGACTACGCGAAAACAAAAAAAAAAGCGTTATATTCATATCTCGATAGTCACAACGATAGTGACAAAGCCGGAAGATTCGTGTACTATAGCCATATAAGTTTGTGTATGGCCTGATATCAACATAAACGTCCAGGTTGATACCAGCACTTGTTGCTACGCAGAAGTTCACTTTCTTTACATCTCGTAAAACAATACAGCTTTGATTGTGAAGTTGATGGAACTGCTTGCACATATATCTGGCTGCACTAAATGCCAAACTACCTTTAAGTAGGGATATCTCTGTTGCCCGTCAGCAGCAGCTTTGTACACAGGTGACAGGTGACTTCTGATGTTATTGGTACCGAGCGCACGAAACCGCTTCCAGAGAGGCGATGACGACTGTCACGATGATGACGTTGATGATGATGACAAAGTATCTTTTTCGGTGTACGGAAACATGATTTGAATAATTGTAGGCCGTATTCTACGAAGGGCGCCAATTCCACGTGTAGTTTGATTATTTTACTGAACCAGTGGAATAAAATCGTGCTCGGAATAAAGTAGGTGGTCATTACAGCTGATGTATCGTCCGCTGATTTGTTCGTTTCTGAAAGTACTGTATGGACTTCTGTAGACGCCTTAGTGCATCTTTCCCGCAGAACATCTCTCTACGCCCTCGAAAACGTTAAAAAATATACGTAGCAAAACCTGCTTTGCTGCTACATATACCGAATTGATACGCAAACATTTGAAGTGTCTTATTTTCATTTGTGGATGAAGGGAGAAATAGAATGAACAGAACCTTTGTATTGACTAGTACTACATAGCTATAGTGATAGATCTGAGTATATTGAGATGCGCACACGCTGAAGTTGATATATAACGCGTTCCCGTTTCGCGTCTGTGGTGGACGAGGTACAGCTCAAAGGACAAGCGTGGTGGTTCATTTTGTACAAGGGCAGAGCCTGGCGCTAATGCGCTCCCTTGGCAGCCGACGGAGAGCTTTTTCCGCGCGAGACAGATCGAGACAGCCGGGCCTTTCCTTTTGCTGCGGCCTAGCAACGGACGTGTCCTGATCCCCCTAGTTCGTTGCCGTGCGGTTGCTAGGTGACAGGATTCAGGCGAGTGGCTGCTGGGAAGCCCTACTCGCACTTCTGTAAGGAGAGCAAGTGTGTGGAATGCGGGAAAGGAAAGGGGGAGGGGTGGCACACGTGTCAAAGCGGGAACAGCTTCACTAAGTCGAGCAATCTCTTTAGAACTTCTTGATGAAGAACAACGAGTTTCTCAGGAAATACACACAGTGAAGGAAGTCCTCTTTAAAGCACGAGCTAGTTCATGTTGGCTCGTCTAAAGAATGCAAGAATCTGTGACAGCAAGAACGCACGAACATGCGTGCGGCATAGTATTTGGGCGCTTCTAATCTTTTTGCATTAACCTTAGGCTAGAGCGCCTTAGCTCAGGCCGACTTCTCTGCCTTCTTTCAATTAAATTATCTCTCTCTTGGGCAGTGATCTGGAGTACTTCATGACCCCGAGCGCTAAATTCGCAACGCGTTGCGTGAGGGCGTTTCTAACAACTTTCTAACAACAGTAACAACGTTCCGCGAAGCGCTCGCTGTGCGGAAATCCCGAAGGGGTGGGAAGTTTAATGAACGAGAACAATTGGTCACCTACCCTAAAGTTTTGTACTACTCTCGGTAAGATGACCAATTTTCCCCTTTCACAAATGCTGTTTTAGGGCCGCCGGTTAAGGGCTGCTTAAGGTAGTGATGTACAGAGTAGCTTTTTACGCTGTTGGTTCGTGGGTTCAGGCAGTATGCAGATAACTTTATTGTTCGAAGCAGGGTTCTAGTGTGTGCATTACCGTGTTTTAGTTTCCATTGGAAAACTAACTAACTAACTAACTAACTAACTAACTAACTAACTAACTAACTAACTAACTAACTAACTAACTAACTAACTAACTAACTACCTACCTACCTAACTAACTAACTAACTAACTAACTAACTAACTAACTAACTAACTAACTAACTAACTAACTAACTAACTAACTAACTAACTAACTAACTAACTAACTAACTAACTAACTAACTAACTAACTAACTAACTAACTAACTATACGTGTCCAATGACAATTTTAAGGTATGAATGCTGGTGTACAGAGAAAAAGAAAGTAGAAATGAAAGGAAGGAAAAAGTGGAGAAGGAAGGCAGGCAGGTTAACCAGTTTAGCCTAACCGGTTTGGTACCCTACACATGGGAGCGGGATGGGGGGATGAAAGATGGGAGGAGAGAGAGAGAGAGAGCACATAACACAGCAAACACATCGTCAGTTACAGTCCGTCACTCTTGCGCGGTACGCGACATCACTGTCACAGCCGCTTGTCCAAGCCCGTATCCTTCATAAACCGAAGTAGTCCCTTCGTCGCCTTCAGCTGCGATGTCTTCTGTCGGCGATATGTGAAAATGGTTGCAACTGACAATGGTCTATTGTCCAGGTGCGCTAGAACGGACGCCATGGACTGTCTCTGAACATTATATTCAGGACAGTCGCACAGAATGTGTTCCAGCGTCTCCTCGCAAAGACAGGCATTGCAGAGAGCGTTGTCGGCCATTCCAATGCGAAACGAAAAAGTACAGAAAAGTTATAGGATAAAAAATTTGATGGAAAACAAGAACAACTGCTTAAACAGGTACATAAGAAGCAACAAAACAGCAATGACACACAAATGCAGGAAGGAGTACACGTACGGAAGGAGGGGGAAAATAAATGAAGACAAGAGAGCAGTTCAGCAAAAAAGACGGCTCAAGAGGAAGTGCGAAGCTCGGAAGCGAAACAAGACAACACGTTTTGAAAGATATCAAGCTGGAGAAAATGATAGTTGTAAAGATTCTGAATTCTGTGCAGAGGCGAGTGTCTGCTGAAAGCAGCTGGAACGTGGGAGAATCTTTGTTTCCTGGTAGTCTTCTGCTGAACCTGCAGTCAAAGAGAAGCCAGTAGATCCGAACGTGTAATAATTGCATGAATGTTTTTTTTATATAGAAAGAGGATGTCGGTACGCCTACGTCTGCAGCTAAGCGGCGGAAGTGCAGGATGATTATTCAAACTTGAAAAGCTGTTGGTACGTGAGGTCAGAAAACGATGTTTATATATTACTCATGAATTATTTCTGCACACATTCAAAATTAAGATGCTATTTGAATTGATTGTGCCATTCCACAGCACTGAGGCACTGTCACGTAATGGGAGACAGATGGATGTGAAGAAATTGAGGAAGTGAAGTGGGGTACCGAGCGTGCGCAGGTCTCCTGATGCACCGCGCTTAGAGTGGGCAGAGAAGCTTAACGTGCTATCACAAAGCACACCCCGGTCGTTTATTTCAACAGCCCTTTTGAACGCCAAACGATCAACACATTAAGGGAAAACGATGTTACGGGTTTTACGCGAATGCGACAAAATTCGAGTGAGCCCGTTTAGCTGGCATAATTAAGAAAATTAGGATAGGTCGGACTGTGGAGTGCGTTAGTCCTTGATATTGTGTATCGCCTTAAATATTTTGATGTCCTCAGCGTATATGAGAAATCAAAAACAGGAAGGAACAGAAGGAAGAGCCCTGTGACACACCACTGGTAGCTATGTACGTGCTTGAGGTCTGTCCGTTAGAGGTGACTAATAGCATTGTCGGTCTGACAAGTAAAGTGATTAAAGTCATTAAAGCTGCAGAAACACCGGTTTCTTAGACTTTTGGGAGCAACAGGGCATGACTGACGACATCAACGCCTTGCTTATAGGCCACAGTAAACAGCGTCAAGTTGACTCCTGTTCTCGACCGTTCCTGATGTGTGGGTCATAAAAGAGGCAAGGTTTGTTGTTGTTGAACGGCGTGGTATAAACTTATGTTGATCAGGTATTCGGCTGTTCCGCACGCTGCCTGGGATTAATGTGTGCACGACAGACTCAAATAATTTCGAGGCAGAGAAGAGATGTCGGTCTATACTTTTGCATGTCTGTTTTCGAGCCAGATTTGTGCGCGGGAATGACAAGAGAGATCTTCCATGGTATAGAAAATGTTCGTGTTTTGAGGCAGGTGTTGTGTATGCAAGTTATGATTTGACTAAGCACATCACTGAATGATTGAATTAAAGCCATAGACGACATCATGGCCACATGACAGCGACGGTGTTGATTTGCGAATGCCTTTGGCAATAAGTTCTGCACTATATAGACGCCCTGTGCTTGGCGCATTATCACTGTGCAGCGGAAGGTTGGACGACGTGTAGCCACCGCCCTTGCTGAAAACTTATTGAAAGTGTTATGCAAATTGGCTTCTGAGACGTCCTCGGTAGTTTCGCACAGGCCTGCGTACTGCCTGCGCGTACGTAAGAGGCGCGGCCACAGGCAGGACTGGCTGCGCATAGGTGAGAGGCGTGGCGACAGGCTGCACTGCCAGCGCAGAATTGACATTCGCGACTGCAGGCGGCTGATGGTGTGCGGAAGGGAGAACTTGAGTTTCCTCTTCGGAAATGAGAGTGCGGAGGGTGTTTGGAAGACGGGAGGTGCGCTCCTGAGTGAAGGGGACTAAAGAAAGTTGGCGGGCAACTTCCTCACGCACGAAGTCCTTGCCGCGTTGAAAGAATGAGGATGGGTCGTACATGCTGTCAAGGCTTGCCACCAAGTCGTCGCTTCCCAGAGCACGCCGAGTCGAAGCGCGTTGCTTCCTTAACGCATCATAACTTTGGCATAGGCTGACGACTTCGGACACAGTGCGCGGATTCCTGGCTAGGAGCATCTGGAATGCGCCGTCATCGATGCCCTTCAGTATATGGTGAATTCGCTCAGCTTCGGGCATTGTGGCGTTGACTCGTTTACAATGGTCCACGACGTCTTCAATGTAGCTCGTGAACGTTTCTGCCGTCTGCTGTGCTCGTGCGCGCAAGCGTTGTTCAGCGCGCAGCTTGCGAACAGCGGGTCGGGGGAACACTTCCGTAAAGGTTGTTTTGAATATTGACGATGTGGGCAAGTCACTTTCGTGGTTGTGAAACCAGAGTTGGGCAACACCAGCCAGATAAACGATGACGTGGGTTAACTTCGCTGATCATCCCACTTGTTGTGCGCGCTCACCCGTTCATATGACGCCAACCAGTCTTCTACGTCTTCGTCGCCTGCACCGCTGAAGATCCTGGGGTCCCGTTGTCGTGGAACGCCGGTGCAAGTGACGGACTGTGGCGTCGGCGCCGTTTGGGATGAGCTGTCGGTCATGGCGGGCGATAGCGTTCTTGATCGCAGCTCAAGGGTTTCAAGCGACGGGGTTTGAGTACCCCGCACCTCCACCAATTGAGAAGAGGTTTATTGGCGGCTCCTAACGCAAAGGCGCAGCGACCGGGAACGGCGAGACAGCCCAAAGCACTGTCCAAAAAGACGACAGTAATCAACAGCGCGAGCGGAGCCGAGCCGCGCGTTGGCGATGCAGCTGTGCCGCGAGGCGCGTCTTCTTCTTCACAATCGCTTAATTGCTAATAGAGAGATAGTATCTGTTTTACTTGGTGTCGATCTAAGTTAATAATGATACCGTATATATACTCTTGTAGTGGCTGCAGTTTTTTTTCCCGAAATCTGGAGTGAGAATCGGGGTCGGCCATTACACGGAGAAAAAGACACATTTCTTTTCGTAAATAATTTCGGTCGTACTTGCCTTTATTTAACTACATTACTCGCTTGTACTGGCTCTGGCTGTTCTTGGCTATTCCCGTAGCGCGTCACCTGCCGGTTGGAATAAATGGCGACGCCCCGCAGACCGGTGACGGCAGCGTCTCTGAGGCAACCGCTAAATCTCGTATGCTGTGCTTTTGCTACGTGGAGGCGCCAAAAACTCTGCACAGCTGCCTTGTTTTGCCACCGAATAATAATAATAAAAAAAAGCTTCGGAACTCTCGCACCACACAACAGGTAACACTGCCATCCTTCTCAAAAATCAAGGTTGCGGCCTATACACGGATAATTTTTAAATATATTTTTAGGGAATTTTTTTACCAAGTTCTGGGTGCTGCTTTTAAACGGGTCATTATACGAGTATATACGTAATAATAATAATAATAATAATAATAATAATAATAATAATAATAATAATAATAATAATAATAATAATAATAATAATAATAATAATAATAATAATAATAATAATACATAACGTCGACGAGAATCACCGCGGACGCTGCCATCTTGCTGGTGCTGTCGAGTCTTCTCGAGTACTTCTCTGCGATGCACACATGTCTTCGTCTGCTGCAGCATTGTCTGTTGTGGCCCACGAAATGCGTGCACAGGCTGTCATGCTCGAAACGAGGCACTTCACTTCACTTGACTTCACTTTATTTCCTTAAAGACCCTCATGTGAGGGTATTACATAAGGGGTGGGACACATATAGGTTAACAACAGTAAACAGAAAAATGTTGAACGAGTTATACAAACAAAAATGATTATTGTGATGCAAGCGCACGCGTAATTTGGTTAAGGAACATAGATGGGCATGTGATGGCAGCAAGTTCTTGGGGAAGGTCGTTCCAGTCGCAAGCAGTCCGGGGGAAGAATGACGAAGCAAAAGTTTTTGTGTGTGCTCGTGGTCGAGACACCTGCTGCTGATGTCCGGTGCGAAGAGAGAAACGTGGTGGGGGAGGGCAGATGTAGGGTTCCTGTGATAGCTCGGAATAAAAGAATTTATGAAATAAGCTCAAACTAGAAATGTGGCGACGAAGTGCAAGAGTAGGTAGGTTGGACTGCGATTTGAGAGATGATATGCTGATATCGAAAGAGTACGAGGAATGAATGAATCTAGTTGCCCTGTTTTGAACTGATTCAAGTGAATTAGCAAGGTATACTTGTTTCGGGGACCAGATGGGCGATGCGTATTCTAATTTTGATCGAACTAGTGATTTGTATGCGAGTAGCTTAACATGCAGGGGGGCAGAGTGGAGATGACGCTTTAGGAAGCCAAGCGTTTTGTTAGCAGATGAAATAATATTCGCGATATGGCTATTCCACGTAAGATCATGGCTAAGATGAACACCGAGATATTTATATGATTGGACAGGGTCGATAGGAACGTTAGAGATAGTGTAGGGAAACAGGAGAGGATTACTGTGACGGTGGAAAGATATATATTTGCATTTGTTTATATTAAGTGTCATTAGCCAGTCGTTGCACCAGTTTTCTACCAGATTTAGGTTATTTTGCAGGGATTGTTGGTTAAAGGTGTCAGTAACTTTTGTAAATAACGCAATCGTCGGCAAACATCCGAATATGACAATCTAATTTCTGAGGTAGGTCGTTAATATAAATTAAAAACAAAAGAGGCCCAAGGACGGATCCTTGGGGTACCCCTGAGGAAACTGGTAGTAAGTTAGACATTTGTTTATTAATGATGACTGATTGGGAGCGGTGAGTCAAGAATTCCTTTATCCATGCTAGTATGTCACAATGCAAGTTTAGGCTGGAAAGTTTCAGAAATAGGCGGTTATGGGGTACCTTGTCAAATGCCTTAGCAAAGTCGAGGAAGATTGCGTCGGTTTGGAGATTAGCGTCAAGGTTGGCATGCAGGTCGTGAACGAAAATGGCTAGTTGAGTCTCACAGGAGTAACCTTTACGAAATCCATGCTGTGATGAGTGAAAGAAATTATTTGAGTCAAGAAACTGCATTGTTAAAGAGTAAATGACGTGTTCCATGAGCTTGCAGGGTATGCTGGTAAGTGATATGGGGCGGTAGTTAAGTGGTGAATCTTTTTTACCGGACTTGTGGACTGGGACGACCTTCCCCACTTTCCAGTCGGGGGGTATGATACCTGTAGAAATGGACTGCGAAAATAGCAAGCATAAAAACTTGGCAGACGATTGGCGAGTGTTTTTTAAGACCTTTGTGTTGATTTCATCAATGCCGGTAGATGAAGAAAGCTTTAACTTATCTATAAGAAGGGATATGCCGGTTTCTGAGAATGTAACGGCTGGCATTGCAATTGTGGGGTCACTGGCTGTCATGAGGGGTGGTGGTTTTTGTTCTTTAGTGAATACAGATGCGAAGGCAGAATTAAATATGTTAGCGCACTCAACGTCTGAAATAACACGTCCAGAATCGTCAGTCAGGGTAACAACGCGCGAAGATTGGGGGTTTAAAAGCTGCCAGAATTTAGTCGGGTTATCTGTAAGTATGTTTGGCAAATCGATGTGGTAAAAGGAATGTTTAGCGTTTTTTACTGCGACCAAATACGCCTCTTCAGCAGCGTAATATTTTTCCCATGCGCAGTCTGTTCTGCTCAGTTTAGCACTACGGAAAAGGCGTTTCTTTTTATTTTCTAATCTTCCCAGTGTCTTGGTGAACCATGGCTTGTGGTGGTTAGCGCGGAAGCTGCATTTGGGAATATATTTATTAGTCAATTCATTCATTTTATGTTTAAACATTGACCAATTTGTGTGGATGTCTTGTTCGTCAAATGACCCCTGATATGATGGAAAAAAGGCCTCCAATTCTGCGTTGAAGGCCTCATAGTTTCCTTTGTTGTAGAGAGAAATTGTTTTTTGGCAAGTTGCTTTTGTTATTGGGGTGAACTTAAAGCATGCATGAATGACTTTATGATCGCTGATTTCACGGAGATAAGTAATAGTGTTCAGGCTGTCGGGGTGGCTAGATAGTATGAGGTCAAGAATGTTAGCAGTATCTCCGGCGATGCGTGTAGGCTGGGTTACTAGTTGGGCTAGGTTAAAAGTTAAGCAGACATCCATAAATTCACGGGATTCATCCTGTCTAAAAATAGGATAATTAGGGGCACACCAATCTATGCCAGGATAGTTAAAATCCCCAAAAAGAAGAATGTATGCCTTAGGGTGTCTAGTTTTAAGTTCGTTTAAAATGTTGTGAAATTTACGGGGGAATTCGGGGCTATTGTGAGGGGGTCTATAACAAACGCCAATTAATATAGATACTGGTGTGGCGCGACAAAGGAGCCATAATATTTCGAGGTCTGATGAGATGTTTACGTGGGAACACTGTAGCTTATTGCTTGTAGCAATAAGGACGCCACCCCCTCGAGAGTTTGTGCGATCAGTGCGGAAAAGATTAAAGTTAGGTAGGTTACAAAGAACTTCAGCGTCAGTTATGTTATCAGTCAGCCAGGTCTCTGTCAAGATGAGCAGGTTGCTGCCCGTTGAAGACATGAGGCTGGACACAAGATCGCTCTTTGGAAGCAGGCTGCGTATGTTGGTGTAGATAACCGAGAGGCAAATATTCTCTCGAGGGGCGGTATCGCACAGATTAGGTTTGTGACGATGGCGAGGTAAGCGCTATGCTATTTCCGTAACCGTTTCTGTGGTGGCATCGAAAGTGTAGCGTTTCTTTCCGAGAAACAAAGTCTTGTATCAGACTTGTATGGCACAAATTGCTAAGCGCGAATACGCCCTGGTTATCGCGTCCGGCTCTCAGTTGCGCACTGCCGAATGGGCCGGAGTTCGTTCCTCAGTGGTGAAGTTGTATTTGCCTTTACCATTTGCTAAGGATGAAGGTGAGGAAGAGAATCTGAACAACTTCAATCCATGCGCGTGATCAGCATGGCAAAATTTGACAATCCACCAAGGTGGCGAGAATATTCAGCAGATATTGATGGGCGACTTCTTGAACGCTTCATGCTCGTTCCTTGTGCAAGACACCTTGAACTGAATGGCGTCGCTGCCATAATGAATTGTAGAGCGCTATGGAGGCACCATAAATATGAGTAAGGCGAGATCTGTTGAAAGGGACCATAGTTCCAGAACTTGCATATGAAAACTCGGTGTTATGTTTAAAATCCGAAGTGCAATCGGGACGAAAGTATAATCAGAGGTCTGTCGGAATGCTAGCTCTAGGATGCGCTCTAAAAACTACAAACTATAGGTAGTACATGGAGACATGGGCTGGGACTCCTTCGAAGTACGGGAGGCCCAGAGCGAAATATGCTTCTTAACACGACTGAGGAATATGAAAGGAAATAAACGCGAGACTGGCACTTACTTGGTTACCAGTACAGGAAAAACGTCGACTCGCGTTGAAGAAAAAAAAAAAAACCAGGAAATCAGCCAGTAAATATAACGTTAACGGCGTGAGTAGCGGCAAGAAAAAGACCATTGAACGCGAAGTTAGAGATGCAGAAACATCATACGGCATAGGCTCGATGGAAAATAACGAGTGATGGAGCTACTATATTAAGCAGAAAAAAATGAAATCGCAAAGAACAACAAAATGTTTTACAATAGTTTAAAGGGTAGTGCACTACTTTTCGAAGCTAGATCAAGTTGTGTAGCAGTGGCATAGGAACATGGTTACAACGGCGCGTTTTGAGGACAGGACACAGAATGCACACAGGACAGACGCCGAATCCTGTGTGCATTCTTGTGTCCGTGTCTCTCCTATGTGCATTTTTTTCTGTTCCCTGTCCTCAAAACGCGCCGTTATAAACATGTTTCATCAAGCCAGCAACGAACTTGCCCATCTAAGTCTGCTAATGGTATGGGAAATTTGCCGATGGCGGTTATACATACTGGGTGTCCGAAAAGTAACTGTGCAATGAGAAAGTAAACAAAAACATCATAATAATTGTGAATGACATCGCAGTTTAACGTGCAATATGATAGCGTAAGAGCGTTAGTTAGTCTGATAACGTCTGCGGGATGTCTGTGAGCTGCCCACAAGGACGGGTGTACGAGAACAATCCTCGCACACCGTGCAGGCGCTACAGGCAGTCATTACCCAGCACATCGCACAGATAACTCCAGTGTCCGTTCACAGAGCGTTTAACGGTATGCAGCGCTGTGTGCAGACATCATGTCTTCAAGCCGGTGCTGGACATTTTCAATATCTCCCATTATCGCTGCACTGCCGTAAGTAAAACTTCAAATCTTAAGACCACCATGCATATGGCACTGCATACTTACTTTTTCTGCACCCACTACATAGCGTGTGGAAACATGAATTAATTCTGGGGTATTACATGCCAAAAGCACAATTTGATCATGAAGCGCGCCGTAATGAGGGGCTCCGGATTAACGTTGACCACCAGGGTATCTTTAACGTACCCCCCAACGCACGGGACACGGGCGTTTTTGCATTTCGCCCACATCCAAATGCGACTTCCGTGGCCGGGATTTGATCCCACGACCTCGTGCTTAGGAGCGCAACACCATAGCCGCTAAGCCACCATGGCGAGTATGTGTGGAAACAGCGCAGAAACCACAGAGCAGTATATTGATAGCAAGCCACAATATCCAAACCGAGCTAAATGGGGTCGTCATTACCCTACTCGTGGCCCTGGGCTTTAATAATGGAAAGAAAGTGTGAATGTGTCTGTGGTGGAGATCAGTAGAGAGAGAGAGAGAGAGAGAGAGACAGACAGAGGGAAGAGAAAAGGCAGGACGGTTAGCCAGATGGGTAGATCCGGTTTGCTACCCTACGCTCAGGAGAGATGGGAGGTAAAGTGATAGCAAAGTAGAGATAAAGGAAGAAAGGAGCATATACATTTATGGCTGTAGTATTGGTGGCGTAAAGGCGGGAATTAGAGAATGAAAAGAACGATACTTTTCAGGGCAATGCACTTTTCTTTAGGGTTCGATGGTTTGTGAACATGAACAACGGATATTAAGGGCCTATAATAAACGGAGAAGAAAGGTAAGAATGACGGGATTAATGACATCAGTGACCGCCCAATCCGTACTTGAATCCATCAACGTCCTTGTGTAGTTTAAGTATCCGAAAGCCGGCTTTGTTCAGGAGGTGTCGTTTGCCTTGTATGCGATGAGATCGTAGTGCAAGGATCATCATCACCGCCACCGTGTGAATTAGTGCCTGGTCTAGACAGACGGCGTGATAAACATGCCATCGGGACCTTGTTTATTTGCGAGGAGTCTCTGGCGGGGTCATAAAGTCGGATGGCTGCACTAGATGTCGTCAGTGATAACGGTTACGTTTTGTGGTTGAGGTAGAGGCAACTTTTGTGGGAAACAAATGTCGGCAGTTCCGCTATTGAGGTCATCGCACAGCTTTAAGCCCGTCTGAGCGGGGGCACATTAGTGGATGTGCGTGCTTTTTCTGCTGCACGAAACTATTCACGGAACACATCCGCATATTTTACGTCTTGTTCGTCCCAGTCGCGTGTCAAGGTATTTCGGGAATCATCTCAGTTTGCAATGCCTGTTTGGCAAAACTGAAGCACCTAGCTAATCGGTTCCTCCACCTGTCGTCGTGTATTTCGAACAACCTTGTCCCAGCATTTCGAACAACATATTGAATCCCGTTGACCTGTTGACCTTCAGGCATAAAATAAGTGCCAGAGTTTCCCCCACTATACTTGTATCTTGTTGAAATTCTACCCCCATCGTATTTGTAGAGCTCTAGTTTGGTTAGTAAAAAATATGTCGTTGTGTGTGTGGTTGCAGAAATACGTAGGGTAAGGTGGGGCAAGATGCCACAGCAATTTACAAGTGATTATCTTTTTTTACTTCATTCAACACCATAAAACAACAAAACAGGAACATTATTTTGGGCACAAGATATGGGTATGTTGCCGCTATTCAAAAGTTTAAGAAAAAAATAAGACGTCACAATTGTGTCATTTTGCACCAACCTGCGGGACAAAATGAGACGCCACGTGGGGCAAAACGAGACCGTCTAAAAAATTGATGTAGTTTCTTTCTTATAGGTGAAGCACTTGAAATTCACTCCGTGAGCACCCAGGTAGTCTTCACGAATCCACTGTTTTACACTCCGCGCACTGGATCCAAACAGAGCCTGGCGCTGTGGTGCTCCACAAGCGCTTGCAGATCAAGCACCGCCGGTCTTCCTTTATGCTGTTGTTGCACTTTCTTGAACGTTCGCGCTATACTGGCTCATTAAATGAATGAAAGCTAGATCTGTCCTCACGAGTCTTCTTCGCCTCTTCCTATCTTCTAGGCTTTTCACGGCTTTCGTCATGGTCAACTTGGCTTTGTGAGGTGATCACGTTAGAAGTGTGCTAGCTTTAGAATTCCTTGCCTTGGCCTTTCCTAGTTTCGGCACTGGAGAAATCTCATGGAAAGTAACGCCTGTCAGAATACTTCTCTCGTTCTTGGTGTTGCTCGACGAGGCTATGTCAGCGTTAGCGTCTTCATCCTTTTCCATATTCTCTCCGGTTACGCTGGTGGACAGCGGCTCGTCAAACTCGGGGTTATCTAGAACAGTGCATCTTTCGTGTCGTTTTCATCTTAAGAAGCTCTAGATGATGGAAAAGTAAGGGAACCGTCGGTGTATTCTATGCTTCAACTGTACAAAGCGCTCTTCATGGGTTTCTTGCGTTACAGCCCTCGGTACTGTTAAGCACCCGGAGGACAAATCTCGGAGTGCTTGAGAGCGTGCAAGCTCAAGCGCTTAGAACATGTCTGGGTGTACGATGATGCGCTTCAACAGCCGCAACAATTGCCATCGCTAGGGAACATCCCATCAGTACGTATGTCGAGACATTTTTTAGAAATCTTCTTCGACACTTTTCCCGACTCCAGTCTCAACGCCTTGCCTCTCTCTAGGAAAGTAGACCAGATGCAATTTTTTTCGGGCATTGTAGCTTCGAACCGATCCTCTTCCATCCGATTTCACGCCTGTAGTACGATCACCTTGACCTTTGTGGCGTCTCTGGCAGCCACAAGTGCGGCTTTACATTCCAGGACTTGGAACGAAATCCGACTTGCCAACCTGTGCCCTGAATCAAGTCGCTCTACATCTAATGCATGATTCATACTCCAATCGAGTTCACGTTTATACAGATGGCTCTTCCACTCTAACCAGCTCTACTGGTGCGGTGGGCATACCGTCGATGACAATCTGCAAGAAGTTCAAGATGAGCCGCGTCACAACATCGACAGGATCCGAACTTACCGCTCTCCGTAGCGCAGTGCTATATGTGCAGCAACAATCACCAAATCACTGGGCTATATTCTGTGATTCAAAGGCAGCCCTGCAATCACTCTCATCTGCTCTGCGCCGCAGCCCACATGAACAATTGGTAGCAGAAATACGATTACGCCACCATCAAGTGGTGGACGGAGACCACGACATTGTATTTTAGTGACTGCCTGGGCACTGCAACATTACTGGCAATGCAGGGGCGTAGCCAGGGGGGGGGGCCTTATGGGGCTTCAGCCCCCCCCCCCCCGAAATTTTTTCGTGCTGCCCATGCACCGCCCAGCCCACCCAAGCAATCCCCGGTGCCGGAAATCATTCTGAATTTTTTCTAGATTGTCTTTTTTCACGCTGGAAAAGACATTTCAGTGTGAACCTTGCGAACTAGGGCTGGATTTCGCGGCAGCGCCCATGCACCGGGAGTCACATAACGCCAAGCAGCCCCATCCGAGCACAAAGTTTCAAGGCGTTTTGATGGCGAACGGGCTCGCCATGGCATCTTCCGGAGGCCGCGAAATCAACACAACGCATGGATATCAATACCGAAATTTATGGGCATAAAGTTCTCAAACTTTTGATGTGAAAGGTGCAGTGACATTTCCAAAGTTGTGCTTTAGATGTTCAATTGCGGAACTTTGTGGGTTTGATGTTACTATAAATATTGGACGCCAAAGGTGCATTGACTTTTCTAAAGTCTTACATCGGACCATACAACGAGACAAGTCAAATCAACACACTATAAGACCAGTTGACAAAGCCAGCAGCGAGGTCGGATGAGATGAAGCGTTGTGGTGGTTCATTTGTGCCGTCATGACACATAAAAAAATATCAACATTTTTATTCACCTACGCCAAAGCATCCATGTCAAGACACTAAAGTCAGCCAAGGTAACTACGTTCTTATTTATTTCTTCTACTTCGACTTTTGTTAGCGAGGACACATTGAGCCTCTTCATTTTTTTTTTGTCCTCGCTATCCTACCCGCGGGCTGCTAGAGGTATCCAGAGCGAATACGTTTTTTTTCTCGTCTCGCTCCGACCACCGCGCGGCGCACTTCGGTGCGCGTTCGCGTTTCTCTGGCAGAGTGGATTTTCGCCTGGCAGAGTTTTGGGCACTTTCTGGCTAGCAGACGAGAAAAATAAACTATCGTCGTTCGCCGCCATCACTGTGGGGACTCGACGAATTGCATCGCGTTCGCTTGAGCGCAGCCTCTCCGGAAAGTCTTGTCTCGCCAGTGTAGGATACCGAGCAGTATGCGTATGGTTCCCGCGGGACCAAGTGTCTCACGTTTTCTTCAATATTCTTTCGGTAGCTACATTAGGTGGCCAAAGTAGGCATTCGATTGTGGCCAACATACTTTGCGCTTTTTCATTTCGGCACCCCAGCCCCACAAAAGAAAAAAAAAGACATTGTTGTGGCGCAGCGAATTGTCGTATGGTGAAAGTTCGATTTTGTTACTTCTTCTTTTAGGGATGGTAATGGGCCACGGGACGCTTCAGTTGCGGATAGTCTTATTATATAGTATTGCGATAACAATTATATGGACACTCCATGCGCATTCCTGCCGTCGCAGTCGCCCTCATGTTTCGTATAAAGTCCAAGGGCGATACTATCTTAACCGCGCGCCGCATGCTGTATGTGCGAGTGAAAACGCAGGAAGGGGGATGGGGGGCTGGAATGGGTGATACGACGATGGTGTCTCAGTCTTGTGTGCGCAAAAGAGAAAAGCGGGGAGCAAGCGCGCCGCTTTCCGTCGCGCGCGATACATCGGGGGGAGTGGATGGAATGGGGGTGCGATCTAAGATTCTGGGAATCTCTGATTGCGCAACATGTTTATTTGCCTTGTTTGACGCATTGTATACAAGTGACTTCTTTAGATACGTAGATTTATTGGAGACTTATACGTATATTTAAATATGTTGTTGCGGGGCTTTGTGTATACGTGCAGTGAACTTTGTTTCCAGTGACACTTTCTTGCCTTTTATCAAGCTGTATCTTCGCATTTGTATATTCCATTGTATCTTCGAATTTCTAATGTACGAAGGCGAGTAAAATGAAAGTGAGCCAACCCACCCCGCGCAATAATTGTTCGGTCCATTATCTGCGAGGCATGCACGTGACACAGAGGCATCTCTCTATTACAAAAGTGACACGCAGGTGTGAGTATCAAGGTTGTTTAATGCTCTCATACACTGGGTTGAACATGGTTGCGCGACATAATGGACGCTCTAGAAGTTGAGCAGCGTGGTGCCCTGAGGTTTCTGGCAGTTGAAGGTATTTCCCAAAAAGAAATCAGTCGCCTTATGGCTGCCGCGTACGTTGAACATCGCATTTCATTGGCCACTCTGAAGCGTTCGAGCAAATCGTTCAAAGAAGGACGTGAAAGTTGCAAGACGATCCAAAACCCGGCCAAAGCCATCGTGCAATCACCCCTAACAGAATTGCAAAGGTTGATGAGCTGATGAGACAAGAACGGAGGATAAGCATCGATGAACTGGCAGAGCGTGTGAACATCAGTCATAGTTCGGTTCACGTCATAATTCATGAACATTCGGTTATCCGCTCTTGTATGCGCAATGGTTGCCCAAGATTTTGAACTATCGTCAGAAGACGGAGAAGTTCAGCGCTGCTTTGACTCATCTGATCCGGTATCACAATAAGGGTGACGACTTCTTGTCTCCAATTGTGATTGGGGACGGACCATGGTGCCACTTCTACGAGCCTGAAATATGACAGCAAAGCTTACAGTGGAAGCATTCGAATTCACCACCCCCAAGAAAGGAAACGCCGTCATTTCCCCAGGAAAGGTGTTGTTGACTTTTGTTTCGATCGACAGGGGCCATTAGTGATAGAATTTGCTAAATCTTGAGAGTCTATCAATTTGTTTCGTTATCGTAAAACCAGATCGCAGCCAGATCGGCTGCGTGTCCCAATCAAGAATAAACTACGTGGAAAATTGACGAATGGGGTCATCTTGTTCCACGACAATGCCGTCCCAATGTCGCTGATGTGGTTAATACAAAACTGGCAATGTTCAAGTGGGAAACGCTGCAACATCCGCCATACAGCCCAGACCTGTCGCCTTGCGGCTTCCACTTTTTTGGAGCATTTGAAAAAAAAAAACAGCTCAAACGAACCAGATTCGTGTCGGACGATGTCGTGAAAGAGTCAGTTGCAGACTTTTTGAAGCAGCAACCCAAGGAATTTAATGAGACGGGAATCACGCGACTCGTTAGACAACGGCACAAATGTCTAAATGATCATGCAGACTACTTTTAAATAAGGTACCCCGTTTATCATATATTCGCATTGGCTGACTTTCATTTGACTCGCCCTCGTTTATTTTGCAGAACTCCTGCTTCTTATACATGCGCTATGTTGCGGCTATAATTTCGGTGCAATTACTCACGATACACGACCGGTGACAGCAGCTCCTGCGTAATACATTAGAACAAACGAGAACGTCATTGAGATTTTTCACTGGCCGTTGCATATGTGCAAGAATCTAAACAAGGTTCTTGAATGACAAAGTTTCATTACAATATTTGTCCGCAGCTTGTTAATTTCATGGCCTTTACATTTTTCATATCAGCGGCATGCTTTGCCTTGCTGGCTTCGAACTGATATAGTTCTAAAGTTCGTGTGATATTTTATTTACTTATTGAATAGAGAAAAAACATGGCAGCATGGATATCGGTTATTCTGGGCACAATTTTTCGCACATACAAAATTTTTTTATGAAAAAATACATATTTTACTTGTTTTGACAGTGCGTAGCGTTCAGGAATTCGTTGCAGCACATTTAGCAATGACAATAGAGTTATTATTAATGTATTTGATCCCCAGACAACTTGTTTAAGAGGAAGCTATAGCTCGCGCCCAACTTCGACGCGGCCTATTCAAATACACGTAAAACGCAGAAACGTTTTTCTGTGATAACCCCCGGATCGCTTTAATGAAATTTGTTGCATTTGAGAGAGAAAGATCTATTCTAGTGTCTGTTCGAAGCGGAATTTCGATTTAGGGCCTGAACATTATTTAAATATTTTGAAAAATTAGAAAGTTAAAAAAAAGAAGCATGGCGTTTACAAACTAATAGCTCTGCATCAAGCACACATGTCGCTGTTCAGTAAACGGCATCTAGTAAACAGCAGGTTGCCACTATCCCTCAAAAGGAAAGTGTACAACAGCTGTGTGTTACCAGTACTCACATATGGGGCAGAAACCTGGAGGCTTACGAAAAGGGTTCTGCTGGAATTGAGGACGACGCAACGAGCTATGGGAAGAAGAATGATGGGTGTAACGTTAAGGGATAAGAAAAGAGCAGATTGGGTGAGGCAACAAACGCGGGTAAACGACATCTTAGTTGAAATCAAGAAAAAGAAATGGGCATGGGCAGGACATGTAATGAGGAGGGAAGATAACCGATGGTCATTAAGGGTTACGGACTGGATTCCAAGGGAAGGGAAGCGTAGCAGGGGGCGGCAGAAAGTTAGGTGGGCGGATGAAATTAAGATGTTTGCAGGGACAACATGGCCACAATTAGTACATGACCGGGGTAGTCGGAGAAGTATGGGAGAGGCCTTTGCCCTGCAGTGGGCGTAACTAGGCTGATGATGATGATGATGATTATAACAGTCAAAGCGGTCAAATTTGGTTTGTCAATTTGTATCTTACGTGAATTGGTTACGTTGTGTACAAGGATTCTGCGAAAGCCGTATTTCCATAATGCTAAATTTCTTGAGATTCACGCGTAACATAGAAATTTTGTCCGCTGTAAACGTACTATTAGGTGCAATTGACAGAATTGTGATATCACTTTTCGTTGCTGAGTTACATAGTTTTAAGCTTGATAGTTTAGATTGCGGAAAATTTGCGATTTTGGTAAATTTTGAATAAAGAATTGACAACCTAAATGAAGAATTCGAAACAAACAGTCACTGGAATTGAAGTGTTTCTTTTGAATGCAACAAACCTCGTCAAATTTGGTGCATTGTTGGCCGAGAAAAACGAATTCTCCTTCTACATGTATTTAGATACGAGCACCCGAGCTAAAGCTTCCTCTTAAGGAGGAGACCGAGCTGCAATGTGAGCCCCCCCGAACGTAATATCTGGCTACGCCACTGTGGCAATGAAAGTGCCGGCAAAGCTGCCCGTGAGGCACATGATGTGCGTGAAAGCACCTCAATACTATTGTCGAGAACAGATGCAGAGGGGCACCTCAGCGGTCTTGCGCATGTTATTACTATAAGGAAATGGAACACACAGGAGTTCACCAACCAGCGCTTATGTGCCATTGACCCGCATATGACATTGCAACTTTTACCTGGTTATAACCGACGGGAAGAAACGCTACTGGGCCGCTTGCGAGTAGGAGTTTCTTTCACAAGAGTAGGAGTTTATTTCACAAACGCCTATTCATTCCTAATTGGAATGGCGGACAGTACCAGTTGCAGCAGATGTGGTGTCGAAGAAACGACCAAACATCTCCTGTGTGACTGCCCTACATGCGACAACGGGGAGGAGTGCCCTTCGAACAGCTTTGGAGCACTTAGACGACAGGCCTTTCACAAAGGAGAAGATCTTGGGCGCCTGGCCTCGTGCGTCTGCTACGTGGAAGGCCACAAAGGCGCTGGTGCGTTTCTTGAAATCCACCAGCTTGTGAAATGCACCAGCCTGTGACTGACACAGTGATGAACGCTCGTGTGCGTAACAGTGCAGACTGTGAACTTCTTTCTTCGTTCTGCTCTTTCAATCCCGCTCCCCCAGTGCAGGGTAGCCTACCGGGCTCAGCCTGGTTAATCTCCTTGCGTTTCCCTTACGATTTCTCTCTCTCTCTCTCTTGTACGTCCGTCACCATCCTAAAACAATAATATTGAATGTGTGTAAATAAATGATTCGCTTAGTAAGAAACTATTTATGCTGATTCTACGCCTTCTTTTGTCGCGTTTTGCCCCTTTCAAATGCCCGAATTTTAAGAATTTCCCCCTTTAACCCACGACACTTATAAAAGCTAAACTTCTGACAGCGTGTAATTAGTGGTACAAAGCAACAATATAAATACTTACGTTTCTGAACTGACGCTGCAGTACTTTCATGCACGGTCCCGACTTTCACCTTTTTTGGCGGGTCATGAGCTCACTGTCAACAACCGCTCATTTCTTCCCGCGCGAACTCTTCGGACAGTCGCGAACCTTTTCATAAGTATGGATGAATGGATGGAAGCTATGAGTGTTCCCTTTGGAACGGGGCGGTGGGTTGCGCCACCAAGCTCTTGTTACTTTATTGCCTAATGACCTACCTATGTTAAAAGAAAGGAAAAACAAACAACGATGAATTCCCATAACCAAAGTTTCTGGACCTCTCTAGTGAACTTTGTTTTTGTACTCCTCCGTTTTTTATCGTTTCCCTACTTTTCTTCTATCAATCTTCCAATCACCTCCCACTAACCTCTATTGCGGACATGTTTACTTCCCCCGGCTCTCGCTAAACCCAAGGGCTTCAAGGAAGCCAGTGGTGCCTAAATCGACCGCTGGGCAGATATCTTCACATTCTAATAAAACATGCTCCATCGTTTCCCTAGGTTTATGCAGCAAGCACATGCTTCTTCTTCCTTGTTATATCTCGTTTATAAGTGCGCGTTCTAAGGCACCCTGATCTCGCTTCGAAAAGTAATGAGCTTCCCTTTTAGTTATCATAAATTGTTTCTTTCCTGATTTCGTTAATTTCTCTTAAGTACTTACTCATGGTAGGTTTCTTTGCCATTGCCGCCACCCTTGAGATTATCTCAGCGTCTCCGACTCCGCTTGACGTTCTTTGTTGCTGTGTTGCTCACCATACAGGCCGCATACTTGCTGGTGAAGAACCACAAAAAAAGTACTTTTTTGTTTTAGGTATATATAGATGGCAGCAAAGTCAAAATGTCGCATTTCGCCCCGTGTCTAATTTTGCCCCCGCCTTACCCTAATTTAGAAATTAGACATTGTTTAAGTGACTATATGTTATGCTTAGCATGCGGTGCTATTGGTACGTAGCTATTTTCACGAATATACTTTCGGTAAAGGTATAGAGCTAATAGTAATGAATATGCACGAAAGGCGGTGCGTTTAGTTCGGAATATTCGAAAACACACTTCTGATTATTCAAATGCTGTGGTCATGCAGAGCTAGAGGAAGTCATAGAATCTACGGCTGTGTCCGTGCTGCATTGGTCAGACAGCAGCAGCGACGGCGTTTAAGAGGCAGCTCGCAGAAAATTCCATCGCTTACGTGCGAAAGGTATTCAAAGTGCTGTTCCTGTGGAAATGGCGCTGGCAGTACTCAAGCGGGAGACAACGTCTTCGAATGAAGGCAGGGAATTCGTTTTTTTTTCTTTTCCTGTCTCTCTATCAACTCTGTGCTGGTGAAGAAGGAATGGGGAAGGTATCCAAAAGGGACGATGATGACTTGGAATGGGTGCACATTCCGGCACAAGCACAAATATTGCAATATGATGGGCGCGGGTACTTGAAGTGCAGCGAGATTTATTCATGCCGAGATGCCAAACGTGCAGACGTCATGGGTACGGGGAAGAATTGCCATTGGAGAAGGTGTGCATGGCAAATGATACATGTGTTAATGTCTTGTTCTCGCGTTTTTTCATCCACTTTGCCTACTTGCGTCCTTTTCGATCGCCCCCAGGTTTATTGACGTACGTGAACTGCAAGAGTGTCAAGCTGGCGATGAAGGTACAGGACGTCTTCACCACAGCCAAACTGGCAGCGCTGGCACTTATCATCGTCACAGGCATCGTTCGGATTGCGCAAGGTTCGTTTTTGAAACATTTCCCAGCTGTGCCGTACGCTTGATGTGCGCAAATGGGGCGACAGCAGATATTTTGTTAACCTTGAGCGCGTCAGTTTCTTTTCTGTTTAGTGTACATAGTGAAACAAGTACTGAATGGTCAAATCCAGCGCTTAACGCAAAGTACACATAACTAGTGGACGACGGGACCAGACTGTACTTGTCCATGAATTAAATGGATTTTCGCCATTTAATCATGCACCAACTGGCCAAGCTCTCGACCCTGTTGCACAACTTATATATACGTATATTGCTTCTACTTGCAGTCCGGTCTCAGGCATAAAAACGTGCGATAACGAATTATGGGGAAGTTAAAGGAAGCAGCCGCAGATACGATATCGAATTATAATAGAGTCCGGGTTAGCTCGGTGACCAAATGACAAGGGGTGATTTCTAGTACGATCGCCGTATTCTATAAGGAAAGGATCAGATGGCTCGTGAAAAAAAACAGATTTCTTTTTTCATGACTGTTGTGCAACGTGGTCTTGGCATCGTAAATATCCTAACACGATGTACTCATTCGCCCTCATTCGCACTCGTTCGCATTTGTCCAGTGAAGACCTCGCGAAGTAATACTTTACGTCATACGAAGCGTGCCGTTTAATTAAAGATGCTTTCCCTTGAGTCAGTTGAATAAGAAATGACTTTCCCTCGCTAGCAGAGATGCTCGAATACTGAAATTTTCTGGTCGAATTGAATAAACATATTCGAGAAAAACGACCTCTGCATGTCGAATATAACATAAAATATAATCTCCTTTCTAAACAAGTTAAATAACCAATGCTTACGCTGAGTCTCTTTGGTGAGAAGGCTTGTTGGCATTATTCGATACGTGCATCTAATGCCGTTCGCCACTGGACATCCAATCAACTGAGAAGCTTCTATGTGAGAAACAACCGCTGCACCATGACAGTGACAGAAATGCAACAAGGGATTTTAACGAAGTAGCCAGGTGTTCGCAGTGTTGTGCTCTTTGAATCAGAGAAGTGTGATACTACGCGGCACCGTACATTGTTTTGCACCGCAAATGCACGCAAAATTGCCGCGTGACTGGCCGCTAGAGGCACTTTGCGTGCATTTGCGGGCTTTTTTCACGCTCGGAAAAACACTTTTATGTAGCACGTATTGAGCAACAGAAAGCTGTTTGGTGAGTTTTTCATGTCGCCGCTCTACAATTTTCTCATTGGCACTTTGCATCTAATCAAAACATTTGAGAAGTTAATTAACTAATTAAGACTAATTATATAATGAGGCGAGATGAAAAAAAAATAATCTGAGAATCTCCAAGCGACGGCAAACAACACTGCCTTCGTTCTGTCCAGCTACGTGGCATTTGCATATTTTTAATGTTTCACTCATGTTACGCGGGACACCCTGCCGCTTCGACGCGCAGTACGTCGGGTCGGGCACATGTATGTAACCACTGCGTAATTCTACACACGACGCGCTGCCTTGACATCAGGGAATGGAGGGCGGCTCCGTGCCTAGCCTAAGCAATCACATGATCTAAGTAGCTCCTTGTTGATTCGTACGTTGAAGAGTTGTTTTATAAATACAACTCTTCTCCAGCGCCTTTGACCTGGCGTTAAATGTGTATATTGGTGAAACTTAGAAATTGCCTAGGAGCGTTGGTCAAGTGCAGGGACTAAATCGAGGGACAACGCAGCTGTCTGCTCCCACAAACCATAGCGGGGTAAGCGTAAGTCTTGTTACGACTTTGAGGTGGTCCCGTAGCGCTCGTCACCCGTTCGTTTCGTGACAGAGCGTTGGTAGCGAAGACTCCGAGTCAGGCGTCGGTGAGAATAACGAAAGGGATTTTATACACTATATGCAGGTCATTATAGAGGACAAGTTCGGATCGGCACGGGGGCCGAGAGCTAACAGCAAACGCGACTGTTCCCGCACGGCGACGTCCGGTGAGACTCCAACGCGTGACACATCTCACTCCACTCGAGAGCGGCACTCGGCTCCCGGTGGGTCGGTGGATCCGGTTCGCTCGGCGGCGGCGTCGGGGCTTATAAAGCCCCGAGAAACGATTGTCACTCAAACGGCCCAATACAAAGCCAGCACTCGACGGTCGTCCGAGAGGTCCAACCAGCGACCGCGCTGGCCACCCGGTTCAACGTTGCCGCGCGCGGTGACCTCCAGGCAAAAGGAAATACGGCGCCGGGCTGTCTAGCACTTTGTTGCACGTTTGGACATGCCGCTTGCCGATGCTTCTCCCCAGGATGCCTCTGCCTGACGGCTCAGCATCTTGACTTATCAAGGGAGAGTTTAGGGCGCTGTGCCTTTCGGCGCAGCCCCGGGTTTGTCCAAAGGGCGTTCGCAGGATAAATTCTGCATCTTGTAGATTCGGATTCCGGGCTGGTGGTAATGGCACAACAGCATCCCCGCCATCAGATAAGGCGCCGGGAAGACGAGCTGCCTCCACGTGGCTCGGATGCCAGGCGCGCACGTTCGTCAGGCTCGTCCAAGTTCACGTCCAGTGTCCGGACGCCAGGTAACTTCACGTGCCCAGGTCCCACACGCCAGGACAGGAGCTCTGCTCACCGCGTTGTCGCCAAGGCACCTCGACCAGCCCCGCTCAGGTCGTTCCGAAGCCCTTGCTTCTCGCCACTGGTCATGGTTGGTCGTTCTGCAGCTTGCAAAACCGACCGGCAAAAGGCAACACCCAACACGAGCAAGTGCCCTCTGTCTCCCGTCAAACACCAGACAAGGCCATAATCCAAATCAGCCTAACTAAATTGCTATCCCCCTTTTTGCTCCCGCTGCAACAAGAGGAAGGTGTACGATCTGGTACACAAGGCTCAAACAACCATTCTTCAAATGAACAACACACCAAAATATCAGGAACTAATAATCAGCAATAATAATGACGAATAGAATGGTCCCCTTGAAATCACTTGGACGGAAAACATACTACTGAGGAAGCAAGTGAGGTCATTCATTTTTTTCGCTGATATCTTCTAGGAATCAGAAGCTGCTTATATTTGCGACCCTGCTTATCCTTGTAGCGGCGGTACAATAAGCCAGATTCCTCGTAAAATGAAACCCTCTTTTTTTTCACTCCCCGTTTGACGCTCTTCCTCAGATCGGCTGTTGAACAGTCTTCCTGTTGCTCGTGAATCAGAGTTTCCTTTTCAACTGCAGCCTGCTCCTGCCAGCTGGCGGAAACCGGAGCGAGTGTGGAGCCCGCGTCGCCTAACTGCAGCGTCGCGTCCATATCGCGGCTAGCACTGCACGTGTCACTCCCACACTTCCAGGACACGCTCGCCCAGGCCAGCCTCCGAGTTCTGCCTCTCCCGTGCCTGCTCGCCACTCAAGTTACCTTGATCGGTCCGTGTGCCGCACCGCTGTTCGCTCACCGACGCAAAGTCAAGTTCCTTCGACAGCTGGCGCGCTTTGTATCGCGGGGGGGCATGTGCGCCACGTCGGAAAAGAATGATTTGCCCTGATCCTTCAGCAGCTGCTCCGAGCTATTTGAGAAGAGGTAGAGAAAGTGCTCCGGGAGGGCGGCAGACACAGCGGCTTCTGTGTTAAGTTTCCCAAACTCTCCTTCAATGATAACCGTTGCGATCGGTAAACAGACACTCTCCTCCTCGGCCACTTGCCGTATCCTAGCGCACTCTCCCGTAAAATCACTCGAGGAGACGAAAGACGGGCGGACAACGTCCATAGTTGCTGCAGAGTCCCGAAGTGCACGGCACTTCTTACCGTTTACCTTAATTTCCTGCACATATGGCTCCAATAGTCGTATGTTTTTGTGAGTTTCCTGTATTGTTGCAAAAGCAATTTTCTCTTCGCAGTTCGCAGCGATGTGCCCTTGCCTTTTGCAATTGTAGCAGGTTAACGGTTTCCGTTTTTCAAAAGAACGCGTCGTATCGTTTCGCTGTTTTGTTGCAAAAGCAACTTTCTCTGGGCAGTTCGCAGCGATGTGCCCTTGCTTTTTGCAATTGTAACAAGTTAATGGCGTCCGTTTTTCGGGCTTCCCGGAAAACCCATCTCTCCTATTTGCTTTTTCTACGCGCACTGCCTTGCTGTGCAAGCTGCGGCGGGTGTAATACTCTTCCGCTAACTCTGCTGCCTTGTTTAGCTTAACCTCCTTTAGCCTATCTTGCAGCCAGAGCCTGACATCCTCATCAATGCAACGGTAGAACTGCTACAACGCGATGCGTTCGACGATTTTGTCGCGGTCGTCATAAACCTCTTCGCCCTTCAGCCATTCCACCAGGTCGGCTTTTACACGAAACGCGAAGTCAACATTCGACTCCCTGCCCTTTTTTGCATACCGGAACCTCTGCCGGAAAGCTTCGGGCGACAATTTGTACTTCCGCAGTAGCGCTTTCATCACATCACTGTAGCTCTCAAACGCCTCTTTCGATAAGCAAGTTATTATGTCCAATGCCTCCCCAGGAAGCAAGGCTAGCAGATTCTGTGCCCAGAGGGATCGCTCAATGCTATTCCGTTCGCACACGTGCTTAAATTTCACGAGGTATTTGGCCATATCCTCTCCGACGACAAAGGGTGGAAGTTGATCGCGTATTCTTGGAACGTTAGAAGTGAGACTAGGCGCCGGCGCGCTATTTCGGGTCTCCAACTCCTTCATTTTAAGCTCGTGCTCACGACGCTCCTTCTCTCTCCTTTCCTCGCGACGTTCCTTTTCTCTCCTTTCCTCCTTTTCTTCCTCGCGACGTTCTTTTTCTCTCCTTTCCTCCCTTTCCTCCTCGCGACGTTCCTTTTCTGCCCGCCGCTCCCGACGTTCCTTTTCTGCCTGCCGCTCCCGACGTTGATTGATATCCGCCCAGGCCTCTTCGGCTTCCTCAGCCGTTACGTCCTCAGTCCTCATGACCTCAAGGATCGCATTCTTTCTTTTGGTTGAGCCCAACTCAATGCCCAACTCCTCGCAAATTTGGAGAAGTTCTTTGACCTTGTACTTCTCCATCGTTCACACTGTCCTCCTGCTGTTTACCATTTTTGAATATACCTGCCGTACGCTACTATAATGCTACTAGTAAGACATCCGCAAGTATTTCACACACTGCTCCGTTTACCCCCTCAGCATACCCTGGTTTTCAAAACACTCTCACTAGGCTTTAAACACACAAGGTTAACACAATGCAACACCAAATCCTTCTCTAAGCAACTATAACCTGTGTCAGAGAAAGTCTGGTGTTTAAGGTAAACTTCAGGCACTCACCGCGCTGAGGTAGCTGATGCCGGTCAATCCCGTAGCTGCCATCCACTGTTACGACTTTGAGGTGGTCCCGTAGTGCTCGTCACCCGTTCGTTTCGTGACAGAGCGTTGGTAGCGAAGACTCCGAGTCAGGCGTCGGTGAGAATAACGAAAGGGATTTTATACACTATATGCAGGTCATTATAGAGGACAAGTTCGGATCGGCACGGGGGCCGAGAGCTGACAGCAAACGCGACAGTTCCCGCGCGGCGACGTCCGGTGAGACTCCAACGCGTGACACATCTCACTTCACTCGAGAGCGGCACTGGGCTCCCGGTGGGTCGGTGGATCCGGTTCTCCCGGCGGCGGCGGCGTCGGGGCTTATAAAGCCCCGAGAAACGATTGTCACTCAAACAGCCCAATACAAAGCCAGCACTCGACGGTCGTCGGAGAGGTCCAACCAGCGACCGCGCTGGCCATCCGGTTCGACGTTGCCGCGCGCGGTGACCTCCAGGCAAAAGGAAATACGGCGCCGGGCTGTCTAGCACTGTGTTGCACGTTTGGACATGTCGCTTGCCGATGCTTCTCCCCAGGATGCCTCTGCCTGACGGCTCAGCATCTTGACTTGTCAAGGGAGAGTTTAGGGCGCTGTGCCTTTCGGCGCAGCCCCGGGTTTGTCCAAAGGGCGTTCGCAGGACAAATTCTGCATCTTGTAGATTCGGATTCCGGGCTGGTGGAAATGGCACTACAGTCTTAAGGAATGGGGTCTAAATGATTCAGCCCGATGCGACCCTTAGTTTTATGTCGGAACCCGTTGTGTCCACAGCGCTCACTACTATACATAAGCGCCCGGGACGGTAGTTGCTGCAAGTTGCAATCAAAGATATCAACGTGGGGATTGTAACGATATGTGCAACGCGCTGGGCTCACGGTCCGAAGGTGTACATGATTATATGCACAAATCCAGGCGAGTTTCGGCAATATACGTCACTAAGGTTCGGTAGTGGGCTCAATGGAGCCCAGATTCCTAGTTCGGTGTTCTCGTGGGAGGAAGTGTCTACTGCTTGCAGGTATCGTCGCCGGATCTTGTAGAGGCGAGGGCACGTCCTGCAAGAAGTTCATAAGAGTGGCTTGTTGGGCTAGCTGGTACGTGGTTATGCCAGCAACCTTGAAAAAGGCAAAAAAAAAAAAAAAACCCCGAGAGGCAGACATATCCACGTTTCTGTCGCTTTGACTGTGTGTGCCTCTAGATTTTTTCCATGCTTCAAATTTGCTGGCATTGTCCTAGTATAACCCGCGAGAAGTGCTTGATGCCGTTGGGCCAATTTCCGAAATAATAGTACTAAAACAAGGTGCACAAGAAAGAACGACGGGTATGGCGAACAAGGATTTCGGCTGGGATGATGTCATGGTTCTGTTCCAATTATTCCCTTTTTCTCGCTTCGCCAGTGGTCCGAGCAGCGCTCTGCTTAAACGTTATCACAACGACCGGCCGGTCCTGATCGGTGGATGATAGGAAAGCAATAGAATCGAACTAAGAGGAATGCTTACATTACACTGGCCCAGTGTTCTCTGCTTCCTGTGCGTGCCCGTCCACGTGTTTTATGCGTTGTTATAATATTCAGGCTGCTGCGATTAAGTAATGATGTACTCACTATAGCTTCGTGCGGGTCCGTGGTTGCTGCAAATTAGGCGTAAGTGTCATACGCACTAACCACTCATTCACACTAACGACATGGTGACCTAAAGCACTTGTCCAGCGCAGTTTACCTCGTTATTAATAGTTATCCTCTCTTTGGGCTCCCCCTAAGTGCT
Source organism: Dermacentor variabilis (assembly GCF_050947875.1). Taxonomy (NCBI): domain Eukaryota; kingdom Metazoa; phylum Arthropoda; class Arachnida; order Ixodida; family Ixodidae; genus Dermacentor; species Dermacentor variabilis. The sequence continues at coordinate 202,541,486 of NC_134568.1, forward strand.
TGTATCCGGCTTCATTTATGTGTTTATTTGTGAGCTCATTGATAGTTATATTCTTCGACACAGTTCTGAATCGGCTAAAGTCACTGAGTATTCGTGTTCTAGTTTGGCTTAACTTGCTAGTTGTGCGAGGGCATAGATATCTGGGCATAATCTATACGATTTCTGCGATATCTCAATGGCCTGTTTGCGTTTCGTTTCAGGAGAAGTCGGGTACCTGCAAAACAGTTTCGAGGGAGAATACTCTGTTGGTGGGATCTCGCTGTCCTTTTATGCTGGTCTTTTTGCCTTCGGCGGATGGTGAGTAAATACATGAAGCGAGAAACTTCGTCAGGATGTAGAGCACAGAGCGAGGTGCTGTCCCCATCTTGTTCCGCGAAGAAGAACCGAGGAAAGGACACGGGAAAGTGGCGGCTCGTTCAGTACGGGCATGATCGATCAGTGTGTATTTATGTGGGAGCTGTTGTGCAATGTTTAGGGGTATTCGCTATCTGAGAAGGGCGTAGGTATATTATGAGATTACTGTCGTGACGAAAACTTGAGTTGACTAGAGTCCAGAAAATTTATCTAATAGGACCAGCAAACATTCTAACAAAGTCAGTGTGAAATGGATTTGGCATTAGAAATCATGACTTATCCATTATCTTCGAGCAAGAAGTTTTAGAACGTGTTACGTACGGGTGGAGTTATTGCCAATCGGATATAATCTCTAACTGTGTTTGTCTAAGCCCTGTCTCTAACGCGCTTTAGCACGATTAATATGGGTAACCAACTCGACCAAGTGCACACCCTGTGAACGTCAAACTCCTGCGCCGTGTTCCCGATCCTACTTCCACACCGTGCTTGCTGGATTACGGCTGGGCGAGGTGTTGGCTACAATGTCTCGCTCGCTCTGTAATTCACCGTGATGAAGTGGTTTCGTTTTTTTTTTGTTTGTCGTTAATAGCGCGACAGCCTCTACGCTTCCAGTTTTCGCGCGGACGACTCGTTGAACTCGAAAGTCCTCCCTCGCCCTTACTGTTCGTTTTCTATGTCTACTGTATACGCGCCCGCGTGCATTAGCAGCGGCGCAAAGCCAGTGCCGAAATTTGCTGAGCTAAGAGGCGCGTCGTAGCGCGCCTAGCTATAGTGAAGCGACTAGACTTAATTGAACATGATGATTTTAGACGACGCCTTTCGTAGCTGAACGAGTCACAGCTATCCTGTTCCAGTAGAAGGGCCACCGCTTGTTTTTACAGCAAAGATATTGCAATTATATGGGTGGCTGAGAACGCCCGCTCCTAAACATCAGCTCCAATGTGCGCCTATATTGGTTGAGGAAACAATTAGAGCTAGCGCAATTAAATTTTGAGGACATGTTGCGCTTGTCAAGTGTCATCTGTAGGAAAGGACAAAACTGTGTCGGATAATTAGGCAACTTGTAGAAAATGAGCATTCCCAAAGTTATGCTAACTGCGCTTTGGAGCTCTATGAGTTGTTCAATAGAGTGTTCTTTGAGAAGTATCGGGCATGTCAAGATCAAACTGGGTAGAAATAAAGTGTTTTTAGGCGGAACACGTTGCAAAAACGTGAAAGCTTTTGGCACTTTGGGTGTACTTGAGGGAATTATGATATTCGTGCCAATTAGTGTTCTCGATGCTTTACGGGGTAATGAAATGATTGGCGTTTACTAACTACTTTTCCTGTTGATATGACACTTTGCAACAATAAACTGTACTACATTGTAAAGAACGTGGCGGAAGTATTTCAGATACCTTATACAAGGCGCAGTGTCAGAAGAGTAAGCTCCTTTTTACACTGTGCACTGCACCTTTCAACACTTCGCAGTCATTTGTCTCGGCGAAAATCGACAGCTTGGCTCGTTCCAGCAGGCTGTTTAAATTAAAAATGTCTCTCTTTCTCTCTCTTTCTCTCTCTCTCTCTCTCTATATATATATATATATATATATATATATATATATATATATATATATATATATATATATATATATATATATATATTATTGTTTCTGCTGTGCAAAAAAAGTAGCTGTCGCTGTTATAGAATGCTTACGTCTCTTTATTATATTTTCATTAAAAGAGGAAGAGAGAGGGAAGAGTTAAAAGCGAAGGTTAACCTTTAACGTTTTCGTTAAGTGTTCACGGTGTTTCTCATACATATTTGTCGCTGTGGCATGTTGAACCGCATCAGTCAATTGAGCAGTGCCGACACTGCGAGAGGCTGTGTGATGAAAACTGCTTTACTAACCTCTGCCTGAACGAAGGCCTGGCAAGATTGCTTTGGATGATTTTCCTAGTCAGTTGCCTCTGTGCTTCGTGGCAAGAGACGAGTGTGGCTTATGAGTGTTCGAGAAAAGGTCGTTGGATGATAGGACACCCCGTGGTGCCTCCATTCCGGTTATCTAAACAGTCGCAGCTTTTGCTTTCGTGTTTTTTTTTCTTCTAGCCTTGCTGTATAAAGCAGCCCTGTTCGCGCAGTACTGTTGCCATTGCGAAAATATATGCATGTTTACTTGTGTGTTTCTCAGACTTATTTGCTCGAAATACAGCCCAGCGGGATTGTGCTGTCAGACTGCAGCTGTAATATTGAGCTGTTTTTACTGCTTAAAATTTAGCCTGAGGAGCGAATACGCTATATGCGAAGCAGTTACAAAGCGGATATATCTGGGTGTGAGGTTATGTTCGCTAATACCTCCGTGTCTAAATATGAGTAGTGAGGTCTTGCTGTCAAAAACAGTAATAATAACGTACAGCGGCCGCTACATGAATGTGATGTTAGTGTGACATTATTTCTGAATGAGAATAACCGGAGTGTATAGAACGTTGGACGTTATCTTTGAATGAAGTGTTCAAACAAATGAAAAACAGAAAAGAATAAAAAAGGAAAAAAATGCTTTATCGCGCAACTAATGTTTAATGGGATATTTCGGCAACGACGTTGATGTTGCTGATCAGTGACTGAACGTCACTTCATTAGGTGTATCCACGACATTACACGTACATGTGCGAACAATGCGACCATAATTTATCTGTAACGTTACGAAGGGCAGTTTATCGATGCACATTTAATCAGTTGCCCTGACCGACATTGTTCTTTCTATTTTTATAGGAATTATTTGAATTATGTGTCCGAGGAATTGAAGGATCCAAACAAGTAAGTTTGTTTTCTTTGTATCCAGTCGATACTTGCTTACCACAGAAAGAGTACCATAGAGTGAGGTGTTGCGCTGAGATGTGCAAAGAGGATTTCGACATGATCATTGTTGGAGAAAGTCGTAAATTGAAAAGTAGTAAAGCATGTGAGAGGGCGCTTGCTATTATTGTCATGTGGCCATGCTGGAGGCCACGCTGGAGATAGTCGATAAATACAAGTATCTTGGGGTGCGGATAAATAATGGCATTGAGTATTTGACAGAGTACGAAAAATATGTAACGACTAAAGGTAACAGAAGTGCAGCGATGATGAAGAGTAGGGCACTGCGGAACTGCAATAGGTACGAGGTGGTACGAGGGATATGGAAGGGGGTAATGGTTCCAAGCCTGACTTTAGCCAATGCAGTTCTATGTATGAGAGCAAAGACCCGGGCACAGTTGGAAACTAGGCAACGTGGTGTGGTTAGGCTCGCTCTGGGAGCACATGGCAAGACACCAAATCTTGGGGTGCAGGGGGATCTGGGATGGTCTTCTTTCGAGGGCAGAGAGACTAGTAGTAAAATAGCATTTGAGGAGCGATTCAGAAAAATGGGGCAAATGCGCTGGGCTAGGAAGGTTTTCAGTTACTTATACACGAGGAATGTTGACACAAGGTAGAAAAAGCGAACTAGAAAATTGTCAAGCAAATACTTGGGCAGCAGTGGGGGGACAGGTAAAGAATCATCCGTCAGGAAAAAAGTGAAGGAGACAGAAAGGGGTATGTGGAAAACAGAGATGCAAACCAAATCAGCATTAGAGACATACAGGACGTTTAAGCAAGAAATAGCCAAAAAAATATTTATGATAACTCTAAGGGAAGCTCATTGTTGTTTGAGGCCAGGACAGGTGTACTGCGGACTAAAACGTACCGAGCCAGATACCAGGAGATAGACTTGTTGTGCGGGGCGTGTGGAGAGGAGGAGGAAATGGCTGAACACCTGATACTTGCTTGTAAACAACTTCACCCTGCAGTTGAATGTAACGGGGAACTATTCAAAGCTTTGAGTTTTAAAGACATTGAAAGTAAAATAGACTTTGAACAGGTAGAAATTACTAAACAGAGGCTATCTGATTGGTGGATAATATCAACGCAGAAGTAAAGGAGTGAACACATAGGTATGCATGCATATAGTACCATTCAAGGCTAGGTGGCGCGTGCCGCCGCCGCCCGATTCAAAGGATTGAGCCTCATCCATCCATCGATCCAGGTAGAAAAGACGGGACCTGGTAGGTAGGCACGCAGGCGACGAACAATTTCACAAACAGTTAACTTTAGTGAGTGAACCTGTACAGGACAGTATAACAACCGCAGACAGAGACAGCGGCAATGCTGACAGTACGATCGGCGGTCATCCGAGCGAATGAATCGGTTAACAATTGGCTCCCAATTATAGGTCATCTTTTTATATGGTTTTACTCTTTGCCGTCGTGCATTTTTGGCGTCATCATTCAGTCACGCCGCCGACTGCAACGCCGGATTTTCGCGTAATGGGTCATATAATGCTTTCGCATTAAAGAACACAATAAAGAAAGAATGCGTGTCTTGTATAGTGTTGTGGCCTACTGCGTAAGCTTAGGGCTGCTTTCTCTGTCGCACGGAAATATAATCAAACGTCACTTCTTGTGTTTGTGCTGAAAAAGGAAATAATCACTTTTACTTGTGGCACATTTATTTATCACATGCTAATGGTTTCGCTCAGAACATGCGAACGTTTCTGGAAGGTAGTGCCATAGTCTGTCGCCCCGTTCACATTCAGTATTCTGTCGCTCTATGACAGCATACTTCGGGAAGAATTCGTGAAGTATAACTGGCATCACTGTTACGAAAAGTAGGGAAAATGCAGTGTAAGCGATACGTACACTCTGTCAAAAATATACGAGCTATACTTTGACTGCGACCACCACGCTGACTACAGGTTGTTTAAGTGACTTCCTGCAGTATGCAGGAAATTACAACTCCCGGGGGAATGAATATAACTCTCGTATTCACAATCGAGAGGCCTGCAGTGTCAGAAGCGCCGCGGTAACCGCACTACACCGCCGAAAGACATGTGTTGTTAAAGCGCGAAGTAGGCCGTATGCTTTTGACAAAGGCTATGCATGCAGCATAAGACGACGGGATAGCACACGCGCTTTTACTGCTCTGACGCGTGTAACAGCGTAAAGCGCGTGCTGGCTTCTCGTGGTAATTGCTTCATGCCTATCTTACCAGGATCATTGCCGTATAATTGCTTCATGGAAATAATTTTGCATTGTGCAGTTGCTTTTAATTAATTAATCGTACTTGATTTCCATAACGATGTTGAAGAAAACTTATATCGCAGTGCTGTTTTTAGCGCGATAGATTCTCAACTTTATTCGCCCAAAAAGAGAGAGCGAATGTTGTTGACGTTGAGGACGATTTCACAATAATTGTAGGAAAGGGAACATCTTTATCATTCGAGCAGGACAAGGTTGTTTTTTCTAAATCGTCGACTGTGTTCTTTTTTCTTTATATCTGCTTTATTTGTATTGAGTTTGCTCTTTCTTCCAGAAACCTGCCGAGAGCTATATACATCGGTATTACGCTTGTGACGGTCGTTTACGTCCTGGCCAACGTTGCCTACTTCACAGCAGTATCTCCCCAAGAAATGCTCGCATCGCCGGCTGTTGCTGTGGTATGCTTTAAGCACGTTATTGTATGAAATATCTTTGCTGAGCTCCATATAGGCTTCGAGTGATCGTTGTACGCTGCCCAGCAAGTGGCGCTGTTGTACTCGTGACATGTTGCGTGAAAGGCGATTTCGTGTGCGACAGAGGTCGTTTACTGTAATGGCGAGGGTAAGACAGATTCGACGATGCCGTTATCGGACAATGTTCCGCAGTCGAAGCTCGTCACGGCGGCTTACGGCGTGTGGCGGGATGGGAGTTCTAATAGCCATCGCTAAGCGTTGATCTAAGCATGACGGTGCGAAGGAAGTGTGACACAACACCCGCATTGGGACATAACCTGGAATGAAGCTAGATGGTATAGGAACGGAGGCTCGTCCGGTGTGGTGACTTTTGCATCTACCCCCTTTCACCTCTTCCTTTCTTCAGTGATTCGAGTCGCGAGGCTGGTTAATTTGGCTACAAAGAACGTTCACTCGTGTACATAAAAAAAAAGGGTTGCCATGGATTTATTGTCAAATACATCGACTGAAGAAACAAATGCCACGTACTTTTATAAAGATACAATTACTACATAAATAAAAGTTGTGATCAATGCTGTACATACGTAAAAAGTAATACTTTCACAGCAAACTGTTCATTAGCTCCATATTATTGACAACATAGCAACCTGAAAATGTTGAATATGAGAACGGCTCCATGAAACGTAGCCAAAGTCGCATATTTGCATAATGCCGCGTGCACGTTGGCTGATGAGAGCATATCGAGAGAGGAAAAGCGGGGGGGGGGGGAGGCGAGGTGTTTCTGGAGATGAGGTCATCATGCAAGCCAGTAGACATATAGCAGACTTTCCTGGACGGCGATACCGTGCATACATGCGCTCTCTCATAATCTGTTCACTCATACGTCCAGCTCAACATCCTTGATCGCAAGGACGCTTTCGCGCCTGTGCGATTATGACGTTAAGCTGCACGTATGTGCAACGTGGGTCAGAGATTTAGGTCAACATTGTCTTCGTGTATAAATAAGACAATACAGATCGCAATTTACTGTTTATATAGGCGTTCTATATGTGGCCATCTCCGCAGTGCACGCGAACGAGCGTTGCTACAGAACCCGCCATCATAAGGTACATCAAGTAAATAAAACTTTATTTAGGTGTGAGTTTTGACATCGTTTGATCCGAACATTGCTTAAATCGAACTGAAGGGGTATGTCCTGACGATGTAGAATTAACGGAAATCGACGGTACCTCTAAGTCCCTGTTGAAAATTCTCGAGTAACACACTTTACAGACCCTTTTTAGGGGTTCGTTTCACGGTGACGGCGGACGAGTGTGCGCCAGGTTCTGCAAAGTGCTATATGGTGCCTTATTCTGACACCTTACTTTTGTAATTTATGTTGTCGCACTGCCTGCACGTCGGCAAACTGCAGTAAGCAGCATAACATGCGTGCTCTTTTAGTCAGTCCGGGTTGGTTTTATTGGGATTGCCAGATTTTCCATTGCTTTTTGCGCCACATTTATCTTCGTTAACAGTGTTACGAATCGCCACAGGTTAAACAAAATCAGTCTCTGACAGTGACGTTTTCGTTGTGTGGCATTGCTATGCTGCGGCAAAGTGAACTGCATTTCTGAATACTAGAGCAGTGCAAGAAGTGATTTCCTTTTATAGTGTAATGCCTCTTTCTGCAGATTTAGCATTTGGAGATTTTGTTTATCTAGCGGAGTCATATAGCAGACGCGTATAATACGCCGCGGGTCTTTGTGTCCAGCTTACATTCGAATTCGGAAACGCACGGGTAGCAGTAAGAATTTAGGGGAAGGTATGGGAGTGGGGGAGGGTGTATATTTAACATTGCTAAGGGTTCAAAGCTGAAAAACGTCGCACGTTGCATACAAAAGCTGCAAGGCCATGTTATTCACTAAAGACGCACTGTATAGGCAGCTTTTTTTGGCTAAAAGAAGACGTTGGCACGAGTCTTCACTACACGTATTTGTTTTGTGTTTCTCAGTGACGATAAAGCTTAAATTTTAAAGGCAGTTGCGAAACCGTAGAAGCAGTGTTGGACATTTTGAATAGAGTTCCAAAGTTGAATCATTGGCGCACTCACTTTTTTCTGGCGGTCACGATTTCTACAGCAACCAATTTGCATTGCCATTTGGTTCAGGGTTGCAATATGCTTGTTGCATGGTTGCAACATGATTCATGGTTGCAATATGCCAGAAAACAGTGGCTAACGCCATGATCGCTTCTATTTTCAGACGTTCGCACAGCGTACAATTGGTGCCGTAGCGTGGATCATGCCAGTATTTGTGAGCTTGTCCACTTTTGGAGGCTTGAATGGGATCATGTTTACTATTGCAAGGTGAGTGCCTGTATCGGTAGCGCTAAAAGATGCGCCAACCACTGTGGAGTTCGAACATCGGATTCTGACATTTTGGCAGCAGTTGCCTTTCGGTAGCTGTGATTACAAGCTGCCAAAGTTCTACCGTGCCGCGTTCCAAGTTGCCGCGTTGGCGCTGGAGCGAGGGGGCGCACCAGGAGCGCAGCCGACTGTAATATAATACTACGTGGTCCCACGCTCTCCGCGGTGGCGGGCGGAGTGTCAACACCTAAAATGTTCTTACACCGTGGCTTGGACTGATTCCCACATTGCATGAAACAGGAATATTTTACAGCGATAGCTGTCTTGGGCTCACTCTGGTTATTTTGATGTTCACCGGCGTTTGTTGGTGCCCACCATCTTCAGTCGCTGCAATCTCAAAAGCCTTTGCGAAAACATTAAGAAAGAAACGTTCTCATTGTGCCTCGAGGATTCTGATTGACAACCACCAGACCTGCAGCCCAAAGTTCTAGCTCTCAGCCTCTCAGCCAGCAGTGGAGAATACCGATCCTGCAGAGTGCGATGGCGCTTGCAGCTGTCATTATTAACTAACGCTCGCTCAACATCTCTATGCTGGATAGAGCTGGCGTCCGGCCCTTCGTGTTCTATAGCATGTCGTCTTCCCAGTTACAGAAGTGATCCTAAATTTAGTTTTCTTCTTCTAGGTGTAATGACAATGATTCAGCATGTCTGCTTCGTCTTCACTGGTCGATCTTCTTCTATTACGGGACTTCTCATGTTTATTGGATGGCGCTGACGTCCTCTTATTTCATTCAAGGACAGCGTGACGTAGCCCAAATATAAATTTGATAAAAGCCGGATGAATCCAACAGTGAAAAGCTAATGGGTTGTTTCAGTACACATCAGTTGCTAAGTCCGGATAGATAGGACGAGGAAAAATAAAAATCGCGTCATTCCACTTCACCACCGGGTGGCGCAGTTTCCACAAACTAATACGACTCACAATTATTTTACTTCTCGTAAGGAGGTTTGCCGCTTGTACACACTGACGTTCACTACAACAAACACCGCACATAGCAGTCTAAAGGCTCGCATATAGCTAGTGCGGCGTAACACGCTTGCGTAGCGCAGTTACGCTACGCCGGTGAGAAGGCGACAGTGTACCGTCACGGCGCAGCCGGCCTTACCGACGGCAGTCGGCACGGGAATAGAACATGCCCCTAGGTACCATCGCTACGGCGACTAGATGGGTAGGTGGGCCAACTCCTGGGCGGGAAGGCTAGTTCAGACGTTCTCTGCTTCATGACGACAAACGTGACGACAAGCGCGCGCCGCCTTGCGCGCGCTTATTTCGGCAGCGCTTGTGGTGTCGTGTTCTCGTCTCGTGTCCCGTCTACGTTTTGCGCTGTTAACACCAGGGTGGAAAGCCAGCAAGGCCAAGCTGCTATTCTAGAGAATTCTTGCCGCGAAAGCGCCTTTCGCGACGCGCGCTTATTTCCGCAAGTGAGGACGTACCTTTACAGCGTAGCTGCGGAGTGTGTATCACTGTGGTTAACCTGCAAAACGTCTTCACAGTGACATCATAGACAGTTGCACATTTTGGAATGCAGCGGAGCTCTGTCACTTGCGAAGTACTTGCCTTGTCCGTGAGCTGTTTGTTTCCCGGTTTGAGTGGCAAAAATACAGAGCTCTTAACACTGTTTTTTTTTTTCAAGCAAACACGTTAAAGTTGAGTATACGAGGAGGAGCACAAATTCTGCAAGGACGAACCAGTCCTTGATCAGTTCTTATCAACCGAGACGGGCGAAATTTTGTTTTACAAACAACATGTATAGGCACTGTATGCAAACGTAATTCGCGCAGGAAGTATTCTTATGCCACGAAATGCGTAAGGGAAATGATTTCGTTTGGAGGAATGTAAACTGCGATTGAGTAAATATTGATATCCGCGCAACTAAAGCCCCTGGTTTAATTTTCTTGGCGTATGTGGGCTATTGTAAACGAGATGTACACTTTTGCAACGTAAATCAACTTTTTTGACAATAGAAATGAACTTGTTTTTGTGAAAACGAAAAAGAAAGCAATTCCTTACCTTGTTCAATGACCTATGATTAACTCCATGAGATGAGTAATTTGTAGCATTCAAATTCACATAGTTTATTCTCTTGTTGAGCGTGCATGCGTACATATATTAGTGCAATAGGCTAATTCGTCGGTCGCACCTGCGAGTCAGCCACACTAAGCTTCTACAGCAAACTATAGCTTTAAGTGAAACACGGCACTGCATCACAGCGTTTTAGCGCGTAAAGTACTTTTTCTTTTATGGAATACGCTCAGGAGGCAAGTTGTTCTTGCTCTTCGCAAGAATTCAATTTAAGCCGAGCAAAAGATTATAGCTTCATGATGCTGTTCGTAAGTTCGAGTTAGTGCTGCTCAAAACGGGCAAGTCCTGTAGGCTTGAACTATGGAGAAAGGAGGAAACATCAACCAGTGCACGCGGCAGTCGTTTTCTTGTGAACCACGGCCTCTGCACTTCATGCTGAATTTTCAACTGCTATGTTGATATTTGTCGTCGTACTTGGCAAAAATTCTTGCAGCTTCTTACACAGAATCATTTCATCGGCCTCCTTTCAACAGGTTCACGTCTTCACTTGTCTATGCATATACTTATTCTTCACCTGTATGTATATACAACACGCGTTATTTTAATTCGCGTCAAGGACACGACATCACGTTACAGTGGATTCCAAGCCACTGTGGCATAATGGGCAATGAACAGGCCTGTGCATCATCACGATCTGCACAAGAGGCGGGCTTGCAAGACTCCATACCATTCTCAAGAACAGATGCAGCAATGAAAATTCGTCTGCTTGTAAATGAAGCCATAAGATCTTTATGGAACACACCAAGTTTGAAGCACACACGTCTGCACCGACTGCACCCGTCCCTTCGACTTCGACCCCCATCTGGACTCTCTCGACTCGAGACAACAGTACTTTGCCGACTGTGGCTTGGTGTCGCTTTCACAAGATATTTTGCCTTCCGAGTCGGTATGGACGAGGGTGCGGCTTGCACTGGGGGCACGTTAAAGATCCCCTGGGGGTCAAAATTAACCCGCAGTCCCCCACTACCGCGTGCCTCATAATTAAATCGTAGTTTTGCCACGTAAAACCCAAAAATTCAATTCAGGGAGTAGACGAAATTTTTAGCAGACGACGCGCGCTTCCCGACAGGCCTCTGACCGCAGCACCACCCCTTCTGTCATGATGCGGAGAAGCACTGAACTACGCCGGTCGGCAGACCTGCTCATTTAGCCAGCTCACTATCGCGCTCAATATGAGCTAGAGCACGCGAGGGCTTTGCCACGCCCTTTCGCTGCTTTCGCATTGCAGGTCACACCGAGCGTGATAGCACGTGTATGTCCATCCTCACGCCGGAGCCGCTAGACAGTGAATCGCGTGCTATCTTGGCCTCTTGCAGAGAGAAGAAAAGAGAGAGAGAGACATGAAATGCAGGGAGGCTAACCAGAGGCGAGTTTCCGGTTTGCTACCCTGCACTTGGGTGAGGGCTATAGGAGCTGTAAGGACGACAAATGCCGAGAGGAGAAAAAAAAGGAAAAAAATGAAAAAAAGGGTAAAAAAAAAAAAGGCGTTCTAATCACAGGCGTTCACACAGGCCGGTCGATCTCAAGAGGCGCAGTAGCGCTTGCAAGGCCTTCTGATGCGATGTTAAGTCGCATCGATGTTTCAAAATTCTTTATTCCGACAGAGGCTGGTCGTCCAACTGGTTCAGCACGAAAAAAAAAATTAAATTATCGGGTTTTAAGTGCCAAAACCACTTCCTGATTATGAGGCACGCCGTAGTGGAGGACTCTGGAAATTTCGACTACCTAAATCTAAGCACACGGGTGTTTTCGCCCACATCGATATGCGGCCGCCGTGGCCGGGATTAGATCCCGCGACCTCGTGCTCAGCAGCCCAACACCATAGCCACTGAGCAACCACGGCAAGTTATTCAGCACGACGGAAAGTTATTGTCTCAGCGCACTGTACTGCAGGCACTGGCAAAGAACATGAAGAATTGTTTCCGTGTCACCGTAATCGCCACGTGCTGCAATGTCGGCCATCCCTATGCGGAACGCGTAGGAATTGGTAAACGCGGCGCCCAATCATAGCCTACACAAAAGAGTCGCGTCTCTTTTGGGAAGTCTTGATAGAAGTCGGATGCTTGAGGTTGGATCCAGGGTGTATATGCGGGCGTGCATAAAATGTGGTTCATTCCACTCTCATATAGTGCATTGGCGTGCAAGTAGGCGGAGAATCATTGCAGCATCTTTCCTAGACAGGGGGATCGAAAGGCGGTTGTCTTTTGCATGAGCTGAACGAGCAGCTTGATTGGCACGTTCATTGCCGATGATAGCACAGTGACTTGGTAGCCACTGAAAAATTATTTCATGTACTTTCTGAGTCAAGTGATGTATGGCCTCTGTGATTTCAAATACCAACTGTTCATGCGGACCATGCCGTAAGACTGACAATAAACAGTGTAGTGCCGTCTTCGAGTCGCAGTAAATTGACAATTTGTGCGTTGGTTCGTCATTAATAAAGTGCTGTGCGACTCAAAGCGGTGCGAGTTCTGCTGCCGTCGACGTTGTCAATTGAGATGTTTTCAATTGATGGTGGTGGCTTTTTCTGGAATGACGACAGCTGCGGTAGAGCTCTTCGGCAGGACGGAGCCGTTGGTGTATATGTGGGTGTAATACCGGCACTTCTCATTTAATAGGAGTAAGGTATGCTGTTTAAGAGCCGGCGACAACATATCTGCTTTTACCGGACGCCAGGTATTGTCAGGTTAATCTTTGGTTTAATGAGGCGCCAAGGAGGAGTCGAATGTTTCGCGGTAGGTGTGAAGCACGCTGGTATAGACCGGAATATTTTACCCTCGCAGGGAGCCTGCGTGCGAGGGTAATCACCACCAGGCTTCACCTCTCGGCGTGGGCTGCCGGAATCGGCGGAGTAGCGTGTGTGTTTATTTATGCGCGGCGCTTGTTTGTGTCCTTGCTTGTGTGTGTCGTTGCTACCCACGGTTTGAGCGAGTAGCAACAGTGTACAAAAGCCACTCGACAGGGCGGCATTGTGCCGCCGTCGGCTGCACGAACAATTAACGCAAGCGCAAGCTCGACCCGGTCAAGATACGGCAATCATTTCCAACGCAAACCTATGTTTCGTATGGCCGGTCAGAGTCAGCTTGCGAAGGAGAGACTTTCCCTTTTTTGAAACATGTCTCTTTTTCATCCTAGGCAAACGAGGAGCTGACCCACTTTCCCACTTATTACGTAGTTATGACTCTAAGCTCTTGGTGGGTTGGACGTCCTCCACATCGCAGGCTTTTGTTTTTAGCAGGTAATACATAATGTGGTTTTCCTGCAGAGAGGGCCAGTGTTTCATGTCTTCTTTCCATTCGTTGGCCGCGATAGAAAGATAATGTGGCAGAACACGATCGCCTACTGTGAGGAAGCAAAAAGGAAAAGCGCAAATTGCAATATCGTCATGCAGGAAAACACGCAGAACAAACCTCTGGCGGTAAACTGTCCAGTTGGTGAGCTTGTGCCTCTAAATAAATTAACAGGATGATAGTGATAACAGCAAGAGCAATGTATGGTCATCGGGTGAACAATCGCTTCGCTATCAGCCGCGCTCAGCTTAGCAGCGAACCTTTGTCAGAAGGCTCTTAAAATACCGAAACGTATCTGCAACATCCTACACGCTAAATAAATATCTAATATTTGAAGCGTTGGTATGCCACACAACAAAAGTTGTAATTTATCTCGCACGCTTTCTCTGCGTTAACGCCTCGTGCCCGGTACTTCCAAGTCAGAAGTGGCATGAGCTTTATCAGCGCGTTTAGCATTCTTCATAGGAATGTGGCGAGTGCCGAATTTTAAAGATTCCGCACGGCGTTACACTCTTTGTAACGCTTGAAGGTGAAAGCCTGGTGCAAATTTAGTCATGCATTGAGTTATACGTTAAGTTACACACTAGGTTATACTTTACCAAATGATAGGCTTTCGCCACATGTAAAATCCCGTGTGGCGCATACCCGCATGACCCGGACATGTGCCACACATGATCGGGTATATGCATTTCCATAAGGCCACGTGACATTTCTTTTTTTTGCCATCCGCGGCGACGCCGGATTTCGACAAGTGCATTGCCAACTCTTTAAGGGACACCTCCGCATTAGACATACAAAAGTTTCGTCCAAATAACTGCTGGGGCTTTACGTGACAAACCACGATGGACGGCTCCGGAAATTTCGACCACCTGTGGTTCCTTAACGTGCACTGACATCGCACAGTACACGGGCTTCTAGCATTACGCCTCCATTGAAATGCGACTGGCGCGACCGGTATCGAATCCGCGTCTTTCGCATCAGCAGCCGAACACCGTAACCACTGCACCAACGCGGCGGCGCCGAGCGTTGAGTTTTCAAGAAATGAAACGTTAGGAAACCAGATTATGATTATTGTTGCGTGGCAGGAGGTCTCCCCAAGTATTCGTTATTTTTTTAGCGTGTTCAAGCAAGCGCGCTTTGGTCACGTATCGCGTAGCCAGCGAGGCATATTAGAGAAACTTTCAAAGGCGGTTTAAAAGAAAACAAACAGTAATTTCATCGCATCCTTCACTCACTAACTTTACACGGGGTGTGAAACGCATTTCGAAACTCGCTATCCTGTTTGGATAAGCTTGTCCAGGTACAAATGAAACCTAGTTTTACACCTTCTGAGTTTTACTTTTGTCAACAACTAAAGCTTTGCCACAACACAGTGTCATGTCACTGAGAAGGCTCTCTGACAGCGCACGGTGACGGTACATGCAGCTGTAGCATGCTTATTGACACTAATTGTCTTGCACCATGGCTGGAACTTGCCAGAACACTTAACCTAACAAAATAACTCGCTTTACGCCGCGCGGAAGCCAATACATACGTCATCCGCGAACGAAAATGCGTCGTCCTCATTGCGAATATCATACCGCGAAACTTTACAAAAGTCAAGCGTGCCCTCAATCCTACGCGTGTACATGCGTCGCCATGCGTACATAATGCAGACGTGAAATGAGCATGCACTTACCCATTTTAAGCGTCAACGGTCCGCTTGAATAACAATTCATTGCCACCGCTCCTGCTTCCGCAAGTGGTGCCCGCAGTCCATAGCCAATGCTCGCACCTCGGCGCCACTGTCGCGAGAAAATAGCGGCTCCGGAGAACGGCTTCGAATTCGAGTCTATAGCCTCACGATTTGCGGATACCGTTCAGCAAAACGAGGCACGTGGTCTCTCCGCAGGTAGAGAGGCTAGATGGTAGCAAGTAGTGCGGGCAAATGCACTCTTACTGCTTCAACTGTGATGTGGGTCTTGATGAGGTGGTCTCTGGCGATTAGAATAGTTGCTGCCGTTGACGCACTTCGAGGAACACCTAGACAAATCCTGAGCGCCTCAGCCTGAACGCTTTGACTAGTACTTAGGCTTGTTTTACTTGCGTTAGTCAATGCTGGCAAGCTGTACCGTAAAAAAAAAACGAAAAAAAATACCTTATATAGTTGCAGCATAGCGGTTGTGGACATTCCCCAAGTCTCTCCAGCGAAGAACTCTTGCAAATCGATGTCTGCAGTTCGGGGTCAGTGCAGAGTGCGCGCTGAGTTGGCGCCTTTGCCAACTGAAAGAAAGTCGCAGTTTCGCCCGATAGGCGAAGGCATCGATTGCGATAGCGGATTATTAGGCAGCTATACGAAGTAAGGATAGTAGGTTTATTGGCTCTATAAGCTTGTAAACATTCGCTTACTAACTAAATTAAGAAGCACGGTGTCACGCGTGCACAATCAAACATGAACACATCTTACTCTATGATCGCCGAAACTCGCTGTCCAAACGCTGGAGTGAGGAAGCGCGGCAACAGCAGCAAGCGAATTGACCTTCATGCTGCCTCTCGCTTCAACGCGAACTAAGCGTCGAGAACGCAGCGCACACGAAGCTATCAGCAGTCGGCGACCTCTGTTCCCATTGCAGATCGCTTTCAAGATAGGGCCCGCGTGGCCGCGCCATACGCAGCAGCTGCCGGAATAGAATGCCCCTCCCCTCCCGCCGGTGTCTTGTGCGCGAGGGAAGGCGGCGCGCTTCCTCCCCGCTTTCTTCCCTTGCGCACGCGAGGTTGTGCCGCCACCGTCGGCTCACCCACGCACGCTCTCACTTGCACATACAGCACACGGCGCGCGGCGACGATACTATCACCCTTGGACTTTATACAGAACATCGCAGCGACGGCGACGGGAAAAATGCGCCTGGAGTGTCCAATAAAATCGCTCGTTGCCGTCCGCTTGTGCGCGTACGTTACGACAACAGCTGATCACCGCGCTGTTACAGACCGTGCACGCTAGGCGGGCCGAACTATACAGGGGGCAAATTTTTTGGCACTCCCAGCATCGTCTCCCGGCTAAACGTATACGACTCTGCCGGCCGCTGCCTAGCATGCCAGAAACGCCTGACTATATCAGCTCCTTAAGGCTTACTGCGCATTATATTTCGCCAGATATTGCGTCACTGCTTCCCGTTATGGGCGAGAGTGTAATTTATTTTTGCGAACGAGAAACATTATGAATTTGCCCGCTCTACGAAGCTGATGCTGACATCTCTTTCATCTTTCTTTAGACATCGCTATGTATCTAGAGAATCGTTATCTGAATATTATTTGCCTGCCGTTCCTGCGTCTTTCAGCCCTGCCACTCCTGGTTTGCAAAATTACACGTAGCAGTGCAGCATACAGTACTAACAGGGGATACCACTAGCCATTCCGGGAGGGGCTCGATTCACAAAGCATTTCGTTCGTGAGAACTGTATGCCATTGCTCAGCGGCCTGGTCCAACGTTTCCACGACGATTTGTCGGTGCCTGTTCCAACTGCTTAGGGTGAAGTACTGGTCTGCGAATGAGGGCATATGCTTCTTTTCTTGTCTGGGGTGACGGAGAATTAGTATTCAACTGGTCCGATATGGAAGATGTCCACGTGTTATTTTCACTAGTTGTTTTGGATGAACTGGATTCGCGATGAAGTGAATATCTCGTGCTTCTTCGTCAAGGCGCGGGTTCAGCCGCAACTTCACGGCTGCGTCGTGCCAGTTACGCCTGATGAGAGAACGAGTTGTGAGGACAAGGGTGAAACTGAGGAGGAGAGGAGGTGTCTTGACGGTAGACAAGGCAACGACAACGATTTGATGATATCGAGGGCGGCGTAGAGGAAAGGACAAACGCAGTTTAGAGATTTTAACTGATGTCGCAGTAACCCGGCGGACACTTTGATCCAGCGAAGTGTTACTGTCCGAATCTGACTCCTGGGCTGGGCGCACTACATTGATTTCGGGCGTACTCCGCCTTATTTCGTTGGCTCTATGAGGAGATGTCCGCAATTTACTTCAGGGTTGAAGTGGGCGTTAGCAAGCTGACTGCACAGACAGACAGACAATGAACTTTTATTGAGGTCCTGAGGGACTAGCCGGCGGAGACCCGTTGGGGCCCCCGGCTCGCCGCTGGCTGCTCCCATGTCGGAATCGGGAGGCCAAGCCTCTCCGCTCTTTCACGGGCCCTCTGGACGGCCATGGACTGGAGCTTGAGTTCCGTACTAGATATGGCCTCGTCCCAGTCCCGTTCGCTGGTGAGGGACGTATCCCGTAACGCAGGACACTGCCAGAGCATACGAGATAGTGTGCTAACGTCCTTCCCACAATCCGGGCACTGGGTCAATTTCTGGGTAAATCCTGCTTAAGAAACCTCGCGAGGGATATGACCTCGTCTGAAGCATCCTAAGCATGATCGATTGAGATCTGCATAGATTAGGGTGTGGAGGCGGGAAGCACCTGCGTTCTTCTTTATAGTGGGAGACGATCTCATGAAAGGTTAATAAGGGGTCGCTGTGGCCGAGCTCCTCCGGATCCAATGTAGCCCCACCGCCGTCGTGGCGCGTTAATTCTCGCGCACGGCGGTGAGCAATCTCATTCACAGAGGTTTGCTTAGCTTCAGATAACACGTGTCTTACTAACTGTTCCAGTATCGTCAATTTGCGTTTTCTTGTCGGCGCTGCTGCGGATACGAATCTTGCGGAAGATAAAAAGAAACTGGTCCAATGTGTTGTCATTATACTGTGCTTTGTAGGGGGAAGGCAAACGCGCATATTTTTGCAGCATTGTTTTTCATTACGAAAAATAACAAGATTAAACAATCTTGGTGGGCATCGACTGCTTGTACATTGTGCTGATTGCACATACACGTTTGCACTTTTCAGATTATTCTTTATTGGAGCATTGGAAGGGCACCTTCCCATGATATTTGGCATGATACACACGACCAAGCTAACTCCGACGCCGCCTCTTTTATTATCTGTAAGTTTGTCGTTTTATTTCTTGTTTGCAGAAACTTTGTGCGATTTAGCTGCTTTCATTATTGTTGATACTACTCAACAGCTGCAATTTCCATAGTCGGAAATACCCACATGCTATAGTAGGAGGCTGTTTCCGCCTAAGGAAAGTTCGTTTTCATTTCCTACCACTGCATACTACATTATCCAGTGGAACTGGATACTATAGTATCCAATTGTATAGTTCTGTAGTATGACATAATAGTTCTGCGGAAACCCGCAAGGTGTAGAGAAGTAATTAATGAAGGGAAAATAAGACATCCATCCAATTGTAGCACTTGCTAAATAGGAAACCCCTACGGGTTCCTCGAAAGCAAAGCCTCGCAGTTGAAAAGTTTGTCATGGTCCGGAACTCGAACCTGGGACCACCGCCTTTCCGGGCAGCCGCCCTACCAGCTGAGCTAACCAGCCGGCTAGCAGATGGCAGGGCGAAGTCAAATTTGTGAACTACTCGAAGCAAAGGCAAGAGTTTGACGTAATAGTTCTGCGGATATCCGTAAGGTGGAGAGAAGTAATTAATGAAGGAAAAATGAGACATCCACCCAATTGTAGCACTTGCTACAAAGGAAGCTCATACGGGTTCCTCGAAAGAACCTCGCATATGACGAAAAATTCGTCCTGGTTCGGAACACAAGTTCACAAACTCGACTTCGCCCTGTTTTGTGCAAGTATGGGAGCAGTTCAAATGTGACATTAAAATAGCCGCTATTGATAGATCATGTGCGCTTCGGCGAAAAGAAAAACAATGAGTTAAAGAGCTGCAGAGTGCCCTAGATTTTATGCTAAGTACGGAGTGCTACGAGCCGGGATTGTTCACAAAAGAAATTAAAGAGACTAAAACTAAGCTCGAGGCAATAGACGAAGAAATGTACCGGGGCGCAGTGATAAGGGCGCGTAACGAAAAACTGTGGTCCGGAGAGACGCCTACCAAACGCGCGCTGAGTGATGAAAAAAGGCACGCTCTGTCGAAAGAGATAACGGAAATATGCTATCAAAACGAAATCACAAATCGAAGAGAAATAATCAAGCAGGCATTCGTCGAACATTACACATATATTTTCAGCCTTAATACTCCGAACACTGACTACTTCCGAACAGAATTCCTACCGCTGATGCCGAGGTTAGAAGATGATCTTGCGCACGCTATAGAAGCCAGTATTACGGCTGAGGAAATTGAATCAGCGATTCTGGAGCTTAGTTCAAACAAGTCGCCTGGGCCAGACGGTCTCGGTGCATCTCTATATAAAGCCTTTAGAACAGAAATGGCAGTCGCACTTGAAAGGCTGATTAGCGAAGTCTATGAAATGAAAGCAAGTCCTCCATCCTTCCGAGCGTCCCACGTAGTACTAATTCCTAAAACGAATGATCCGATTAAGTTACCGTCTGTTGAATCATACCGTCCCATCAGTCTAACAAACGTGGACTATAAGATATTCATGACGATTTTAGCTCGACGCCTTCAAAGTGTTATTAAGTCACTTGTAGGGCCACATCAGACATGCGGCATAAAAGGGAGGTCAATCTTTACCAATGTTCACACAGCTAGAACTGTCCTTGAATGCTGTGACGGAATGTATGGGCGCGTGGCCATGTTGCAATTAGATCTGCACAAGGCGTTCGATAAAGTCGTACACGAAGTTCTGTTCTCGATCCTAGACCATATCAATGTTGGATCTGTTATTACAGAAGGTGTTAAAATGATGTACAATGGTTGTATAGCGAAGCTGATAATTAATAGGCAGTTAAGTGATGGTATTCCTGTGCAGTCGCCTGTGAGACAAGGCTGCCCTTTATACCCCCTGCTTCTCGCTCTCTACCTCGAGCCCTTTTGTTTGCGGCTGCTGAAGAGCCCAAACATCCGGGGTTACACTTTTCATAAAACTGAAGTTCGAGTTTTAGCATATGCTGATGATGTAGCTGTGTTTTGTACGGACCATGACAGTGTTAAAGCAGTTGTACAAGAGGCTGTAAAATTTTGTACTGCAAGTGAAAGTGCTATTAACTGGAACAAGTGTCTTGGTTTTTGGCATGGGAATTGGCAATACAAGCCTGAGACTTTTTGTAACATGCAATGGGCGGTAACTCCAGGCACCTACCTAGGTGTCCCCCTGGAACATTATCGAGATAGCAAAGAATATTGGGACAATGAAGTAGTGCGAATAAAAACCCAGACCGGCAAATGGGGAGGACATAATTTTTCAATGTTTGCAAGAGCCACCGTGTGTAATTTGTTTTGAGTCGCTAAAATCTTTTATGTGATGCAAGCGTTATGTCTGACGAGGATGTCGGTGCAAAAGCTGCATAGAATATTTGCGATGTTTATTTGGGCCTCAACATGGGAACGTACAAGTCGTAGTAATCTGTTCCATAGAGTGTTGAATGGGGGGCTGCGGTTGTCACATTTGTTCCTCAAACAGATTGTAAGCAGGTTTCTTTTTTTGCGTGACCAAAAGGATGCTTTTCTGAGAACAATGATTCAAGCTAGACTGCGCGATTCATTGCCTGATTATGTAGTGTCGTCCATGTATACGGGGCCAATGCCTTTAAGTGCTTTTTTGCGGGAAGTGGTCGCGTCTTTCCGAATACTAAAAGCAAGATTTTCTAGTGAATATCTGGCCGCTGTTACTAGTAAGAAGTTGTACAAAGATCTTGTTGATGTATTCTTGCCTGTACCGCTGTATCGTACAGTATTTGTTTTAGGTTCAGAACGAGATGTTCTTAAGAGAGTTAAACGAATGCCGGTAAGAGCTTCTGTTAAATCTTTCTTTTTTCAACTACATACAGGCACTCTCCCAGTGAAACCGTGGCTGCAAAGCAAAGGCATTTTTGTACCTTGGTCTGTGAATTGCTTTATATGCAAAAAACCGGAGACGATTGAGCATATCTTTTTGGACTGTCATGACGCAGTGTTTTTGTGGGATTCTAAAACGTAGCCTTAAAAAGGAATTGCCGTTAAGTGCTTTGGGGATACGCTTCCTGCCATGCGCGGAACCAGAGGGAGTGCCTGTCGATCTGTTAATGCTTCTGTGCATGCACAGTGTGTGGCGAACGCGTATGGATATTAGACATGAGCGCATTGTTCAGACCCCAGCACATGAATACTTCATTGAAAGTGTGTTATATATACGCGAATTTTTCTGTGCACAGAGTGATCCTCCTGATTGGCTAAGTGCTTTGGACAAAGTGACTAGCCTACATCGTTCTTATCACACCTCACTGATCCGGCATTGACTAGTTGTTTTTTTATGGCCATGTAATACTCACATTGTATTTTCTTTTGCCAAACCGGTATTAAAAAAAAGCAGCCGTGGCCTCGTGGCAGAGTGTCCGCCTCGGCTGCGGCAGGTCGTGGGTTCGAAACCCCGCGGCCGCCGGTTACCCACTGGTTATCCCAAATGGGCACAGGCGTTCCCCCGGCCTGACATTCGGCTTTCTTTGGGGGTGAATCGCTCTGGGAGAGCAGCCCGCGCCACCAAAATCCCGTCGAACCCTTGTGGGCGAGAGTCTTCTCTCAAACGCGCCCTGGCTCTGGCAGCGGCCCTCAACATGCATCCGGTGCTGACCACGAACTCCTCGAGACGTGCATCGCACCTCAACCTTGAGCAGCGTGTCCCGCGGTTCCTGCTCACAGACCGCGTGACTGGCTCTCACGCTACTTGGCACATGTGCCTGACGGGTGGCAACATCACGGGGCTCTTTTTTTTTCTTCTTGAATATGAGCTTTTTTTTGCATTGGTTTGGCGTCCATCGGTGTCTGGTAGCGTTTTAAAGGTCGCTTTAATTTGTCCGTACGGACGGCAGTAGCACAGTTGGCAGCGATACTTTCAGGCACTTTGTCCAAGTACGATGTTTGAGATATTTTTGTGTCGCGTCAGTGTTATCGCCGGAATAAAAATCATTAAAAGTAAAAAAGAAAACGCCTGGTTAGCTCAGATGGTAGAGCGGCTGCCCCGAAATGCAGTGGTCCCGGGTTCGAGTCGCGGACCCGGACGAATTTTCTTTCAAATGCGAGGATTTTCTTTCGACGAATCCGTATGGGTTACGGCTTTCATGCCGGATGTTCTTTTACGACTAAACATATTTTTTTTAAATTTCCCTACAGCAGATTGCATAATCATAGCCCTTGTGATGGATTACTTGAAGAGGCAGACATTACTTGCTCGAAATATTGAAATGCTTGATCGACTAATTATGAGAATTTCACTAATTGAGTGTTTATCTAGTTGGTTTATGGCACACTGCAATTTACGAATTGTAGCCGCCGAGTTCGCATGGCGGATCCATTCGGAAAGAATTTTCCGGGTGACGCCGGTTTCGAGGTAATCATTCCCAAAGAGGGTGACGAAACACATTGGCGTTCCAGTTCACTTACTTGTGTGCTTCAATACATACAATTTTTAGAAAAGGTATGTGGAACAACAGTGCATGTTCAGTGCAAGTCTGAAAGTGCATATTTCGAAATCGGTGCCATCCTCAGAATGTGTTCCAAGTGGATATTCCTTGCAAACTCACCGGCTACAATTCGTAAATTGCAATAATTGCCTCGAAGTAATTAGTAAAAAGCTTTATTAGTGAAACCTTTTTAATTAGTTGAGTCAACATTGTCGTTTCTCGTGCAAGTAATGTCTGCCTCGTCGAGTAATCCAGCTCAAGGGCTAAAATTCGCTATCTGCCACAGGTGATTTTTTAAAATTCTGAACGTCTTAAAAAAATGCCTTGTACTTTTTGTGAAAACATCTCGCTCATTATTCTACCTCATTAACGATCGCACTTAATTAGCTGCGATTACTCCTTGTAGAACAATACTATCTTGCGCTTGCAGTAGACGTCGCCAGCATAAATAAGTTGCTCTGAAGTTGGCAGCCACTTGAAACGTCTAATAGACGGTAAGCCCTCGCATTGTGATTTGCCCAATGCAAGCTCGAGCACGCCCCTACATTTATCCAAAAGCGAACATTCGAAAATACCGGATATGAAGTTCTCTAACCTAATTCGTTCGAATAAAAGGAGGCATTCCGTTGTAATCCAAAATATCGATTATTATCGCATCCTGAATGAACACGTGTAATAAACACTGTGCCAGGTTGTTTCAAGTACATTTGTGGAAAATGCTAATTGCTTTTGAAGTGCTTTCGGTGTTAGTCGAATATCGCCGTACCCCCCTTTTTTTTTCTCACGTACTAGGACCGGGTTTAATGTCATACCTTCTGAAAATTTTCCTCTAGTCCAAGGATTGTAGTCAGCGTGCATTATCTTTAAATCTGCGGAGTATCGTAATATCAGTGCAAAGGAATGTCGGCAGAGAGCGATTTAGTTTATCATGCAGACGTTTCTTAGCGTAATGTGTCTTTTTTGTGCTTGCATGTCCGATGACCGCGCAACAAGATCTGATGAGAACCTTTGATGCAGTGTGCAGTGGCGCTGCTGATGTTTTCGACGAGCGACATCTTTGTCCTCATCAACTATTTGAGCTTCAACCAGTGGCTCTGGGTGGGCGTCTCCATCTTGGGAATGCTCTGGCTGCGTTACAAAAGACCTAACATGCACAGGCCAATCAAGGTTTGTGACTCTTATGTGATGATTGAAACGCGGCTTTGACAGCCGTGTAACTGTGCTTGTATACGATGTTATATGTGTATTTTCTTCACCTGCGCGGGTGCTCGCTTTAGACCCATCGAGCCGTCGTGTACGTGTTCAGAACTAATGCGTGTGCGTGTAAGGACTCCGTATAGTGTGCAGTGCAACCTGTCCTCGTGTTTTGTCTGTATATTCCTGTGCGTCCAGGACTACGTGGACTTCATTTACTCTCTTATGTAACTCCGCTCTATATTTTTGAAACCTGTGCCGTTACTTCATATTTTGCAATATTTTTCTTCTTCTTGTTACTATTACGTGAAAAGTAATAGCCGTCAGCGTTATAGGTGACTAAGTATCTTTCCTTTATTTTCATAAAAAGTGGTGAGGTAGCATTTCAACCCAGGGAGAGACCAAATCGCATTGTTAACACGGTTCACTGCACGCACACAACATGTTGTTCCACATGTACACTGTAGCCATTCATCATCATCATCATCATCATCATCATCATCATCATCATCATCATCAGCAGCAGCAGCAGCAGCAGCAGCAGCAGCAGCAGCAGCAGCAGCCTGTTTTCTGTCCACTGCAGGACGAAGGCCTCTCCCTGCGATCTCCAATTACCCCTGTTCTGCGCCAACCGATTCCCACTAGCGCCCGCGAATGCCCCAATTTCGTCGCTCCACCTAGTCTTTTGCCGTACTCGATCGCGTTTTCCTTCTCTTGGTACCCATTCTGTAACCCTAATGGTCGAACGATTATCTAACCGGCGCATTACATGACCTGCCCAGCTCCATTTTTTCCTCTAGATGTCAATTAGAATATCGTCTATACCCGTTTGCTCTCTGATCCAAACTGCTCTCTTTCTTTCTCTTAACGCTATGCCTAGCAATCTTCGTTCCATCGCTCTTTGCGCGGTCCTTAACTTGTTCTCAAGCTTCTTTGTCAATCTCCAAGTTCCTTCCCCATATGTCAGCACTGGTAAAATGCACTGATTGTACACCTTCCTTTTCAATGATAATGGTAAGCTTCCAGTCAGGAGCTGGCAATGTCTTCCGTATGCGATCCAACCCATTTTTATTCTTCTGTGAATTTCCTCCTCATGATAAGGGTTCCCTGTGATTAATTGAGCTGGGTAAACTACTCCTTCACAGACTCTAGAGGCCGACTGGCGATCCTGAACTCTTGTTCCTTTGCCCGGCTATTTATCATTATCTTTGTCTTGTGCATATTACTCTTCAACCTCACTCTTACACTCTCTCTGTTAAGGTCCTCAATCCTTTGTTGTAAATCGTCTGCATTGTTGCTGAATAGAACAATGTCATCGGCGAACCGAAGGTTGCGGAGATATTCGCCGTCGAACTTTACTTCCTTTTTCTTTTTTTTTCTTTTTTTAATATATATAAACGATTTGCCACTTCACTGCTCTTGTAACATCCGCCTTTATGCTGATGATTGCATTCTATATGAAGTGATTAACTCTTCCAATGATCATTATCGCCTTCAAGAGTCGTTTTCGATTGGTGTAACACTTGGCAAATAAACATTAATTTCAACAAAACCGTTCTGATGTCTTTCTGCAACAAATCTTCCCCTCCCTTTTTAGTTACTCGTTCAATGGCCGTGCTGTAGATAAGGTTTCTGAGTATAAGTATCTTGGTGTCATTTTTACGCATAACATGTCATGGTCTAAACACATTGATTACATATGCCGTAAAGCACTAAAAAATTAGGTTACTTGAGGCGAACGCTAACCCGATCTCCTAAAGACACAAAGTTACTAATGTAAAGATCTCTAATCCGCCCTGTTCTTGATTATGCATCTGTAGTTTGGAGCCCGCATAAGCAGTAAGAGATTAATAAGCTAGAAGCAATACAGAAAAAAGCTGTGCGATTTATATGTCATCGTTACCATCGCGACTTTTCGCCCTCTTCAACACTTTCTTCCTTGAACCTAAACACGCTCTCTTCTCGTCGCCGTGTCTGATCATTAAAATTTTTGCATTGCATTGTTAATTCTTTGGTTAGGCTCTCAAATGATTATTACATTACCTTCGCGCCAGGATCATCAACGAGAAGACATCATGATGTAAACTTGATACCCTACAACGCACGTACTAACATGTTCAAATTCAGCTTTTTTCCCCGCTCAATCAAAGACTGGAATTCATCACCCGGGTCCATTCGCTCATGCTCATCCCGAATTTTTGCAACCGCCATCCTAGATGCATAATCGTGCTCACCCATGCCCGGTAGCATTTGTATATATTCTTGTGTATTTTCCTTTCATCGATGCGCTTTTGTAAAAGTGTTCACTTGTGTTTACCGCTGTATACTTCAATGCATTTTCTGTACCTCTTCTCAACCCACTCCTCCTTTAGCGCAAATTGAGCTGCAGTATGTATAAATAAATAAATAAATAAATAAATAAATAAATAAATAAATAAATAAATAAATAAACTCCTAAGCCTTCCCAGTTGAATGCCTTGAATACTTCTAAGCACGCAGTGAATAGCATTAGAGAGATTCTGTCTCTCTGTCTGACCCCTTTCTTTATAAGTATCTTCCTGCTTTTCTTGTGTAGTATTAAGGTAGCTGTGGAACCTCTGTAGATATTTTCCAAGGTCTTTACGTAAGCGTTCTGTACTCCTTGATTACGTAATGCCTCTATGACTGCCGGTATCTCTACTGAGTCAAATGCCTTTTCGTAATCTATGAAAGCCATATATAGAGGCTTATTGTACTCTGCAGATTCCTGGATAACCTGATTTATGACATAGATGTAATCCATTGTAGAGTGCCTTCTTGAAGCCGGCCTGTTCCCTTGGTTGACTAAAGTCCAGTGTTGACCTTATTCTAGTGGAGGTTATTTTGGTAAATATTTTATATAATACTGGGAGTAAGCTAATGGGCCTATAATTTTTCAATTCTTTACCGTCTCCCCTTTTGTGGATTAGTATAATGTTTGCATTCTTCCAGTTTTCTGGGACCCTTGCAGTCGACACTTCGTATAAAGAGCCGCCAGTTTTCCAAGCATTATGTGTCCTCCATCTTTGATTAAATCTACTGTTATTTCATCTTCTCGTGCCGCTCTTCCTCGTTTGATGTCTTGCAAGGCCCTTCTGACCTGAACGCTAGTTATAGGAGGAGTTCCTAAATGCTGTTCATTACTGTTTCTAATTGATGTATCCTGACTCCACTGGGTACTGTACAGGTCAGTATAGGATTCTTCCGCTGCTTTTACTATATCTTCGAGATTGCTGATGATATTACCCTGCTTATCTTTCAATGCATACATCTTGGTTTGTCCTATGCCAAGTTTCTTTCTCACCGATTTCAGGCTGCGTCCATTTTTAAGGCTTATTCAGTTTTTCTAACGTTATAGTTTCGAATATCCCGTATTTTCGCCTTGTTGATCAGTTTTGACAGTTCCGCGAATTCTATCCTATGTCTTGAGTTGGACACTTTCATTCTTGTCGTTTCTTTATTAGGCCCTTTGTTACTTGAGAGACCTTGCCTACTGCTTGCCTTGGTGCCTTGCCTCCCACTTCAATTGCTGCCTCTGAAGCCGACCTAGTTACGGTTTAATTCAGTAGCTCTATGCCATCATCTCTCTGTTCTAAGGCTGCATATTTGTTTGCAAGTACCAGCCTGAATTTGTCTGCTTTTACCATTACTGCGTCTAGGTTGACCTGTTTCTTCTTGACCAATTTAGCTCTTTGTCTCTTCAAATTGAGGTGAATCATAGCCCTCACTAACCTATGATCACTGCACTTTACCCTACCTATCACTTCTACATCCTGTACTATGCTGAGATCAGCAGAAAGTATGCAGTCAATTTCATTTCTTGTTTCACCATTAGGGCTTTTCCAAGTCCGCTTACGGTTGCTACGCTTCCTGAAAAAGTTGTTCATTATTCGAGGCTTATTCGTTTCTGCGAATTCTACCAGCATCTCTCCTCTAGTGTTCCTAGAATCGACGCCATAGTTGCGAATTGCTTGTTCACCAGCCTGCTTTTTCCTCACTTTTGCATTGAAGTCATCCATTAATATAGTATATTGAGTTTGCACTTTTGTCATCGCTAATTCAGCTTTTTCATAAAACTGATACGCTTCCTCATCATCGTGACTGGACGTTGGAGCGTAGGCTCGTACTACCTTTACTCTATACCTCTTATTAAGTTCTATTACGACTACAGCTACCCTCTCATTAATGCTGTAGAATTAGTCAATGTCACTGCAATCATAACACAGCCATTACATTAAAGTCATTACTAAGGGGCTTCTGATCGATGACCCCTTTAGCGTTTGAAGCTTGCAGCCAAAAATAAATGTTATCAGTTAATACGTAACAATCTCATCTAAAAAAAGCAAGAGCGGAAGAAATTGCCCCTTTCACAAATACCGAAAAAAGTTACAGTGACGTTTCACTTCGTGAACGCATGTGACGCGAAAGCGTATAGGGGCTATAGCGCACACGAAGCTCTCGGCCCTCGGTGCGCCTAGACGTCTACACTGTCCGTATCGCAGGTCGCTTTCAAGATAGGACTCGCCCGGCTGCGTCATACGCAGCAGCCGCCGCGGTGGCACTCCATCTCCCTCCCCTCTCCCCGGTACCTTGTCTGCGACGGAAGGCGGCGCGCTCCTTCCCCGCTTTCCTCCCTTGCGTGCGCGAGATTGAGCTGCCATCGTCGGCTCACTGTCGGACGCTTCACTCGCACATACAACATGCGGCGCGCGGGAACAATGTTATCACGAGACTAACCCCGTATGTCCGTACCACAGACAGAACCCGTAGCAACTGCCAGACAGTGCTGCCAATCTCTGAAGTCAGTTTTCCCTTAAATCGGATAAAGAAATTCTCTCGATATCCATACCTTTTTTAGGATACACTTGTTCACTTTGCTAATATACCTCTTTGTCGAGATTAACGTCTTTGTTATGCAGATGTACTGCGATATTATTGTTTACAGTTATGGCCAAGCTGGTTTTTATGGACCTATCTATTGAGGTAGCTGCGCTCAAGCCTAAATTATGTTGCACTGCAAGTTTTTGCAATACAACAGTTCTTCTTTGCTTCACAACTTTTCCCTAGATATAAAAGTTTTTCCCTAAACAAGACCTAAAGCACTTAGACCTGGTGAAATTTCCCTAGGGTTGGCAGCACTGCTGCCAGAGAAGGTCAACCCAGCGCGCCTCCCTCCGCCTACCCTCCTCCTCTGAGACGCTTCGCTCAACGCCAGCTTGACTTTCCTCTAGGTGGCGTTGCTTTGCCGTGCGCTCAGCGTGCTCCTTCGTACTTTCCCCTGCTTTGCGCGCAATTAGCTTCTTCACCTCCAGGCGCCTTCCTCCTCCGGCGCTCGCTTCCCTCGGGGTTTCAAACGTACCTTTGCCAATTTCGCTGGCGGGCGATGTGCGCTTGTGCGTAATATATATATATATATATATATATATATATGTGCGTGTGTGTCTGTATATATATTCGTCAGGGTTTACAGGGAAAACCCTGATGGAGATCGGTCCGTTTTATTCTCTCCCCTCGTTCTGCTGCAGAGCTGGAGGTCACGGATTGGATTGCCAGCCGCGGCAACGGCATTCCGATCAGAGCAGAATGCAAAAATTCTTGCATGTTAAAATTAGGTGCTCATTGAATAACCCCAGGTAGTTTAAATTAATCTGGAGCCTCCATTACGGCGCGTCTCATGGCGCGTGTGTTTCTTTGGGACATTCACCCCCATAATTTGATTTATATTGTAAGGCAGCCCTACAATCTGTGCTATCAGCTCTGCGTCGCGGGCCATTCGAACAGCTCGTGCTTGATATTAGATGCCTACTCCATACATCACATGAGAAAGGACATCACGTGACGTTTCAGTGGCTGCCAAGTCACTGCGGCGTCATAGGAAATCAAGACGCCGATAAAGCCGCTCGGACAGCTCTTGAAGACACACAGGAAGAGGCCATACCACTTTCACGGTCCGACGCAGCCAGCAGACTTCAAGTGCTTGCACGGGAGATCACGCTCTCACTATGGTGCACACCAAGCAGCCAGACCAACCGCAGCAATCAACACGACCTGCCCTCATTGATGCATCTCTGTATGCCAACTGGACTTCGCCGAAGTGAGGCCACCCTGCTTTATCGCTTATGGCTAGGGGTGGCCTTCACGGAATGCTACTCGTTTCGCATTGGAATGGCCGACAACGCCCTCTGCAATGCCTGTCTTTGCGAGGAGACGCTGGGACACATTCTGTGCGACTGTCCTGAATATATAATGTTCAGAGACAGTCCATGGCGTCCGTTCTAGCGCACCTGGACAATAGACCATTGTCAGTTGCAACCATTTTCACATATCGCCGACAGAAGACATCGCAGCTGAAGGCGACGAAGGGACTACTTCGCTTTATGAAGGATACGGGCTTGGACAAGCGGCTGTGACAGTGATGTCGCGTACCGCGCAAGAGTGACGGACTGTAATTGACGATGTGTTTGCTGTGCTATGTGCTCTCTCTCTCTCTCGCTCTCTCTCCTCCCATCTTTCATCCCCCCATCCCGCTCCCCTGTGTAGGGTAGCAAACCGGTTAGGCTAAACTGGTTAACCTCCCTGCCTTCCTTCTTCACTTTTTCCTTCCTTCCGTTCTTTTTGCTTGAAGCATCTGTATCGAGTATTCAATGTCCGTTCTTCCGAGCCGTTGGAACGCTCTAGGAAATCCGGTCTGATTGCATAGTGCTGCTATCGTACCTAGATTTGGAAATGGTCGCAGACCCTCGGTAGCTTATCTCCTGAGTAAAGGTTCTCACAGGCCCAGTATTTTCCTCGAGGCGTCCATGACGTCTGTACGTCATTTTGAGGTGGGTAATTCCCTCCATCCAGGGAAACCGGCCATCAGGTCCCTGCAACCGACGACTGGAAAGTTCCACGGACAGAGTCCTGAACTCTTCCTAAGAGAGAGAGAGAAAAAACAAAGGGAAGGAAAGGCAGGGAGGTTAGCCAGTGTAAGTATACCGGCTGGCGACCCTGTGTTGGGGCAAGGGGTAAAGGGAATAAAAGGTGATAGAAGAAACAAATGAAAATAAAGTGAGAAAAATTCACACAATAACGCGATTCTACGCGCTACAACTTTGAAAGTCGGTCACACAATTCACAAGCCCTTAAGAACTTGAGCAGAGCACTTCAGCCCTTGAGTGCCAAAACCCGTCTGGACCAGTGTCCTAGAACGTTTTCCTTTATCAAGGGGCGATCGTCCAGTGTTTAGAGCGTGGTCGCGAGCACTTTCCTTGCCACATTGTAACGGGGACAGTCATAGACGCTTGATCGCTTTCTCGCAGCCACAGTTGTGGCAAGCAAGGCTGTCGGCCATTACAACGCGGAAGCTTGACTAGGCGTTCGTGAACGCCACGCCGAGCCGTAGGCGGCACAGAAGGGTTGCTTCCGCTCGTATAGTATTCCTGGTGGAACTCTTTCTGAAAGAGATGCTCTGGCATAACGGTTTAGGTTGAGCCAGGGCTGTTCGACTGGTTTTACCTCAACGATGACAAAAACTTCCCATGCTTCCGCAGATATCTGTGGTGAGCCAAGGCCAAGAGTTTCTGGCTCGTGTTTTTTGATGTTCCAAACTGTCGGACCGGAGCGGCAGGTGGGGAAAACGGGTACGGCTGGCCCCGTTGCTGTCCGCGCTACCCGGAGCTTGTTAACTTTAGTCAACTAATCACTGGCTGCTAATTCTTCCCGAGAAATTGGGATGCCCTCTACGGCGACCTTCATGGTGAACTACGGCGCGCGGGCTCGGTCGACGGCGCGGCGCGGTAGGCCTAACGAGGCATCCGGCGTGGTGGCGGGTAAACGTTGGCCTAAATAGGTCACTCGTCGTCGTACGTACTTCTGGTTGGTGTCTCTGGATTCTTGTCGTCGTTAGGAAGCTGACGACCTCGATGAAAGTGCGCTAGGATCTCGCTGTCCGTGGTGAAGCCAAGAAATCGGCGCAGCCCTTGTGAAGTGCGTCCGTCGTCGCTCGCGCACAGCGGCGCCCTAGGGATACTTCTGGAGATGCAGCATTGATGGAATTCACATTGATACTTGACGGACGACTAGCTCTCAGCGTCACTTCCCCATATTTCTGCTGAAGGAAGCATGAGAGCTAAGGATTACAAACTTCGATGTGGTTGGCTCCACTCATACGTACTTCGGTGCAACGTCAATAGTTACCAACTCCTCCGATGTTGAGGCTGCATACGGTATGCAAAAAACCCGTTGGACTTCAGCAAACCATGGGAAAACAAACATGTAGGTGCCTTGAAACAATTGCACCCTTCGCGGATACCCTCTGCAGCTGTTAGAGTTGAAGTTGTGCCCCGGAATAATGTTTAATTCTTGGCATTCTCAAATTTATTTGGCTAAGTCGGCGCTTGTGCAATAAAAGAAAAGTGGGCTAAGCGCAACAATAACATGCCTTTAACCTCAGCCATCTGCGATACACCAATTTTATTGCGATATCAATTATATGGACATCCCAGACTAATTTCCATCGCCGTCACCGCCGTTGGCGTTGCCAGGATGTTCCTTATAAAGTGCAAGTGCGGTAGGGTCGCAGCCGCGTGCCATAAGCTGCAGGTGCATGGAAAGAGTGCGAGGGTGGGCCGAGAAGGCTGGTGCCTTGTTGCTGCGCGGAGGAGGTCCGGGAGGATCCGCGCCGTCTTCTCGCCGTCTTCTCGCCCGCGCTAAAGGGGAGAGGGAGCAAGGAGATGTTAGCGCTGTACCAAGAAAAGGGGAGGCAGAGGGGGGCAGATTAGCGCGCTTCTACTCCGGCCGCGGCTACTAAAGCCCCTACATCCACGCGCCACCGCCGACCAGGTTAAGTACCGCCAACCTACCCTCCTCCTCCACGCTCCTATCCCACTCATCCCCTCAGCTTCCGGCGTCAAGCGGAACTTACGTAGCTTCAGCTTCCTGTTCCGAGTGGAAGTGACACTATCTTTTTTAGCGTTGTTTACTTTCGCGTCTACGGAGAGGCTTTAATTGCACCAGCTGCGGTTGAAACTGTTAATGCGATTCCATCCAAGAACCACCGCCTATTGTAATCGGCGATCTGGTCGTGTTCGCTGCTTCGCGTCAACCTGCGACGGGTTGTGCCACGAGAGACAACGTACAGTGGAACGTAGTGCCTGGGTGCTTGGAGACCGCTCCCGTTTTTCGTGTATTTGGAAAACAGCGACCGCAAACTACTACTTCAGCGGAATACAACAGCTTGTCCCCTTTGAATTCTTCTTGATTTGAAGCATATATTCCCTCCAGCCAGCACGTATGGAGGGACTTTAGTGAAGGAGTTCGCGACGCCAATTTGTACGGCAGACGCATAGAGTTTATGCTGTTGATTCTGAGGTTGAACTTGTCTCGTACGGCAGATCGAAGGTAACGAACGTCCCAAATGCGTGCACTGCGTGAAGAACTGCAATGACGTGAAGCTATGAAATATAACAAGTTCAAATTTGCGTGGAGGGCATTCATTGACATGGTGAAAACAAGTGTGCTTTTCTTGTGCGATATGAGCGGAGGTGTGCAGTGAATTGGTGCGTGCGCGCGTGTTGTAACGCGTGCAAAGGTGCACGGCGAATTGTGTTAGTGTTGTGACGCGAGCAGATGTGTACGGCGAATTATGTTCGTGTGTTGTGCCCCAGCCCAGGGCTCTCCGCACTTTGTCAGAGAAAGGGGACGACAGGCAAAGCGTGCGGGCGCAGCGTACGCAAACAAGCACGTAGATGCACACGAATGACGCTTGGTGGAATGGCTAGAGCGAGCTACTCAAATTAGCACCGGCTGCTAAGCACGGGCGTCTCACCATCGTCTGCAATCACAGTGGAAATTCTCGCAGCGCAACTCCAGGAAGCGTAGACGCCGGAACCGGAAATCTTAAAACCGGACATGCCGGAAGCGGAAATGCCGGAACCGGATTTGGTGTGAGGGGAAAAGGAGGTTGTCGCTACTTAAGAAAGCGGCGGTGGGGCGTGGATGGAGGTATAGAGGCTAGAAGGTTATCATGGAGGGGCTTTAGCGGCTACACATGGCGCGACTGAGCGCGCCCCATGGAGGAAGGAAAGAAACTAGGCGGTAGCATCACGTGATTCTGCTAGCCTCGGCAAGCCAACCTCCTATGAAGCCCCCCGCTCGCCGGGGCCTTGTGCGCGGTGCCTTTGGGTAGGAATGTGCCCACATTGTTGCCGGACCATTCG
This sequence comes from Dermacentor variabilis, assembly GCF_050947875.1. Classification (NCBI taxonomy): domain Eukaryota; kingdom Metazoa; phylum Arthropoda; class Arachnida; order Ixodida; family Ixodidae; genus Dermacentor; species Dermacentor variabilis. The sequence continues at coordinate 202,575,936 of NC_134568.1, forward strand.
TGTTTGTTTGGCAGGTGGTAACGATTAGTGGCTTAGTGGCGCGCGCCGTCAAAGGCAGGGAGGTTCGTAGGAAGTACAACGCATGGGTTTCTACTATCGCGGGCGCCGTTCTTCGCTTCAATCGCGCTGCCTTGAAATGTGGAGAAAGACTGGGGAGCCAGACCCATGGCGACATAATTTTCAAAGCATCACTTGCGCTTACCACCGCAGTTAAGGCTAAGCCCGATGAGAGCAATATTGTGCTTGATGGCGACGAGTGACGGCTTCGAGCGATGAAACGGGCCGTCGCTTGAACAGATCGCTCGGTCTTGTCGCTCAGCCGCTCGGTTCTGCAAATCTAGAATTCGTCGCTCGTCGCCCAGAATTGCTATGAGCGACATCCCCAATAGCGCGAAGCCGGAACTGGATGTACATCACTCAAATATTACTGAGTGTCGCACGGAACGAGCAAACTATTGAATTCTTATACGTGCAAGAATAAGAACCTACTGCAAGAGATTGAGAAATATTTTATGCTGCTTTTTACAGTAAAATATACATCAACTTAAATTAATAAAGCACTGGTCACGCTAATTTCGCCGCGTATTTGATGCCCTATTACCCGAAAGCGGCGAGACGCCGCTCAATATCGTCGCTCGCATGGGGTAGTATACTTGTAGGCGACGAGTGAACGCGACAGCCATCTCCATTGCATCGCGTGTCACTGTCGCGCGCAGGATCGCGTGCATGGGGTTTATACTTTGGTCGGCGCTCTCACTTCGAAAACCGTCGAGAATATGCCGGCCCGAACGTGGTCTATTGTTTCGTCAAATCAGTTGTGTATCTGAAACTCCGGCGCGTATTGCCAATTTTTGTTCCGCTGTCCAGCACCTATATAAGATGAGACAATATCTTTCGCGTGTTTGCGTAGTAAAAGGTTCTGTTTTGCGTCTTTCGTTGTGAAATAAATAGCATTACGTTGTACTCTAACCGCTGAAGTCGTCGCTTTTCCTTGAGATTTACGCGCACTGCTTTGTAAGATTGTGTGATGCGACGTCCTTACGCTGTTGACACGTGTCCATTGAGCCCTCGCCGGTCTGTTGAGAGACAGAAGGCATTGAGCAGAACGACAGCGTCGACTGAGACCGTCTGCCATAACAGTGGGCCTCAAATATGGTAGGGGTCTCGGGCCTGCCATTCCATCGCTGGGCACAAGATGTGGGATAACTTTATTTGGAATCCGGCGATTGGGAGGCCCGGGCCTGGGGCCTCCTAGATGGCTACTGGGAGCTGCTGCTCCCGTGCGGCCTTCATGGCTCGCTGGACAGCCCAAAGTTGGTCTTGGAGTTCTGAGCTGAGCAGCACGGCCGACCATCGCGCCCGTAGATTTTCCGGGGAGACGGCCATTTTATTTTGTAATATTTCACATCCGCACAACATGTGTTGAAGGGTGGCTCTAAGATGGGACAATTTTTTTCGCACGGAAAAGCAGTCGCTGCGGACCCTGGACGCTCGCTTTAGCGCCTGCACATGTTTGCAGGGGTGAAAGACAGAATATTGTTTCCCAGAAGATGCCCCCAAACGCTACGAATCGCCGTCGGAAGGGCGGCTTGGTTGCCTTCACACGTTTGCAGGGTGAAAGGTTTCCTCGTTTCCCTGAAACCGGCCCGAAACGCGACCTGTCGTCCTTTAGGTGGTATTGGCGGGTTGTTGGGCATGATGCCGACGCCTTCGTTCGCTACTGCATTGGCGTCTGTCTGCGGCTTGCTTACGCGGCGAGCCGCGTGGGGGTCCGGTGCTTTACCTGACTGACTTAACACAGACTCAACTGCTTCACACGCTTGAATTTCTTCACTCAACCTCGGCGTGCGTTTGCCACGCCAATTATGTACGCATATTCCAAAACCCCCGCGGCAGACGCAACCACAGCGAGCCGACTAAAGCGACCGCTTGCCTATCATCTGAGGGCCTATTTGCCATCATACCATTCCTCTAAATTTATATGACTAGGCTTCAAAATTGTCACGTGACACTCCCTCCTGGTATTTTCCTTCCTCCATGGCGCGCCCCCTGTCTTGGAGGTAATATGAGTTGTGTTCAAAGGCTAGGGCACCCGGATAGCTAATGGCTTCGTGTACGCTGTGTCCTCACGGGACTGGTTCGCGTTGAAGCGAGAGGCAGCACGAAGGGAAATTCGCTTGCCGCTGCTGCCGCTCTTCATCACGTCGGCATCCTGAAAGCGAGTGTTCGCGGTCATCGAGTAAAATGTGTTCATGTTTGCCTGTGTGCACGTCACACCATGTTTGCTAAAGTTAGTAAGCGGATGTTAACATCAGTTTATACGGCCGATAAAACTGATATCCTTAATATTTTGTACAGCTGTCTAAGAATTTGCTATAGCAATCAATGGTTCGCCTTTCGGGCGAAACTGTGCCTTTCTTGAAATCGTTCACGCAAGCGAGATTGAAAACCCTGTGTGCCTTTGGCTTAGAGTTATTGTACGCCGCATCTTCATTATATTTCTTCCTTTCTCCAACCTCTTATAGGTTCCGCTTATCTTCCCCATTGTGTTCCTGGCCATGTGCACCTTCCTTACGTTCATGCCCTTGTATGCCAGCCCCACGGAGACTGGAATGGGCCTTGTAATTCTTATCACTGGCATTCCAGCTTACTACGTCTTCGTTATTTGGAGTCCGAAAAACAAAGTGATCCGAAAGGTTTCTGGTAAGCATAGCATGGGTTATTGTTGCGCATGTTTATGAAACTTCAGTGAATTACACTTGTTTTGCTCGTGCCTTTTTGTGCCTAAAGACTTTACAAAAGCTGAACACGAATAGAAGGGCGCAGACAACTGATGAAGTACATCAAAGATAGAAGCTGTTTTCTGAGTGAACTTGCGCCCGCATAGATAGCACAATTAGGCAGTAACGGGCGACGATACTGACAGGATGACCTTCTGATCGAATGGCGCTGCTGGAAGTGAGACCTTTATTTGTAATGGGCCATTATAGCAAACAGCGGTAATCTCAGCGTGACTGTGCTACCCACATCGTGTGCATCTGATATTGGTCAGCCCACCATTGCCCTCGCGACGTAATAGCGCTCCGATAGTCCACTCCCTTATTGTGCTAAAACTTAACTATTTGTGGTATACAAACCACAACACAGTATGCGGCAAAAGTGAAAAATAAGAACGAAGTGCACGTAGCGTTACCTCTCCTCCTAGAACAATCTTCCCTAAGCTATCAAGAAGCAATGGAAGACAGCAGGCTAAAATACGTGCGAGATGATGCTTGAAGAATATACCAATGTGACAACTTAAAGGGGCAGGCAAACGTTTTGTACACAGATCGAGATAGCCCTGCTGATGGAAAGACCGTGTCTTGTATTAACGGAAACGAGTACCGCTTTCCTCATTAAACGAGGATTTTTATTTTTAATACGTCACAACCAGTCCGCGAAAAATGACGTTTGGTGCCCCACGTGGCAATAACACAAGTAGGATGCTTTATCACTTGACCTTAGTGTATGTGGCTCGTGGGCATTTTTAAAATAGTAGAATGCGATACGTAATTTATTACAAGATTTTCTAGTTTCTTTCTTGTTTTTTTTTGTATATTACATCGCATAGCTAAACCTTCTATTGTTGTGAGTAGAAAAGTGGCGCTTCTTTCTCATTATGGCTTGCAGTGATGGGGCCCTTTCGAAATCTCGATCCCCACTTTCGCCGCTCTTTGTGGAAACATCGCGGTTAGGTGCTTGTTAGTACGGATTTAGGTTCTTCTCTCGCACGCGAACTAGAATTTCTGATAGACAAATCGCTGAGCTTTTCGAGCTACGACATGTTTCCGAATGTCAACACACTTAAATCGCGTGTGCTGCTACCGCGCCGTCTCTTGCAAAAGTTTCGTTTCATTTCGGATGGCTTGCCTTGTCCATCGGCAGAATAAGGACGTCAGGGACAAGCCATGACGCAGGAGTGTACTTAGAAAAAAAAAACGCAAGAAAATTAAGAAAGCTCTTTACAGGAACGCACACTTATTGTAGTCGATTTTTATTTTCAAAAGTGGCTGAAATGGTCAAAATACGGATGGTTAGCGAAAGTGGCACTCACTCCTGCGAAAACCACCTATCGTTCTACTTTCTCAATTTGCGAAGCAGAAAATCAACATCGCTGTCACTATTCAGTGCTGCTGGCGTCGGGGCTCCTACTTTTTTAAACATTGCTTAGATCGAAAAATCTGACTTACAAAATTTTCATGCGCTTTTGGAAGTAGCTGCTGCAGGTATAAACATTCCAAGGATTAGCTTTTTGTTGCGTCGTAAAAAACTGGGTCCTTAAACGTCGGTCGTCGGTCCCTTTAAGCTCCGTCTAGACACCACGAAGGGTGTTCTAGCTTCTGGGCGCATATGCGGCAGGCATTGACTTTTGGGCTTCAGTGTAATATGTATGGTCTGTCCATATATTTTGTGAGGCGCAGTGTAGTTACAATAACAAACATATTATTAACGAAGACGACCGGCCAGTGACATACCGCTCTTACGAAAGAAAAGATTTGCATGTGAGCCCGGAGGACATGTTATTGTATTCCGAAGCAGTTCGTACACTAGAGCAGTTCGCAAAAACACGCATCGGCTGTCATATATAAGGCGAGCGGGGAAGGACGACAGATTTCACGAATGAAAATTGTTGTGAATTTAGCCCCAGGAGTCCGTATTCACCAAACCTGACTTACACAACTGCTCTCTGGAATTGGCCTTCCGCCCGGCGACGATCTCTTAATCAGACCGATGGCTAGCTTCTAAACGATACTAAACGTTTTTACGTAAAACATATTTTATGAATACAAGCCCTGAGTTCATAATATAGAATGGTTATTTTTATTTTCCATGCTGTTTAGCCTTCGTTGCCTCCGCCGTCGTCGGTATTGGCCACTCCTTGGAACGAATGATAAATGAACAGAATCGTCCGTACGAAGAATCCTTACGAAATACGGCCCCTGATATATATAAAAAAATCGTTCGTGTGCAAGAACTTTCGTGTGCAATCACCAATCAAAAAGTGAAATTTTCCGTTGATTGGATGTATTCACTTCAATTTAAATCTGTTTTTTCGACATAGAAGTACGATTACAAAAAAGTTGCAATACTAACATGTGTCCCGCCTTTTTTTTTCAGCATTTATGACAATAGAGATGCAGAAGTATCTGGAAGTCATATATCCTGAACAAGAAGAAAAACTTCTGGAAGTTGAATCCTGAAGGCTGCAATCTTGCTTTCAGGAACCTAATTCTAAAGGACCATTCAGCTCATTTACGGCAGTGTGTGTCCCCATACTGTACCCGTGTCCCTTCAGTGTGGGAATAACGACGTCAAAAGCAGGGAAAACACCGGCGTATATTAATTTTTGGCAGATTGTTAAAATACTTACCGCAGCCAAACATTAGTGAATGTTGCTATACCGAGAAAGAAATGGGTTAACTTCTTGTAGCGTGCCTAAAACTTGCGTGCAAACTGACATGGTGAACTGGAGGAACTAGAACATAATGGTGACGGTAGTAACAAGTCAAACTTCATTTTTTATTTGCAGGTAAATGAGCTCGAAAAGGTATTGTCGTGTGTTGATTACTCGTCTTGCAGTGCCTTGGTACGTCAGGAAGTCTCTACCATTTTCTGATAGAGTAGAATGTGCGAATTAGTAGGCGTTACTCTTTTAAGAAATAGCGTAGATTTTTATCACAAAGTTCTGTTTAATTGCCTGATTGCTGCTGAGTCTAATCTTGGAGAAGCTAACTCAAGTAAGAAAGGATGGGATGATATTTAGCTTGAGTGTCGGGAGTGCTTTTATTTCTCGGAAGGTACTGCGGCTCTTCACTAAGTTGTGATTGCCGTTCCAAAAACAAATTGTCACTTCGTCATGCCCTGAGTGCTGCTGCGTTGCCGTGAACGAACGTCCGGCCCTTGGGCGATGGTGTCAAATCAAAGAAAACGCTTCATCCACGCAAAAATTATACGTGCTGCCTTTCGGAGCGCAGTATCTCGCACTCCTAAAGGCAATCGATGTGTAGTCGAGCTTATGCGGGCGGCTGTCTACGCGAAAGGAAAACAATTTCTCCCCTAGCATCCGGCCAGAGATCGCTTTCCCGTCACCGCGTGCACGCCAACGCCTCCGTTTACAGTCGTCAGTGGTTACGCGCATCGCGTCACCTGAAACGTCACCTGCTAATCGGCATGATCAAAAGACGGCACTGATTGTGGCGTTAGACAGGGGCCGTATAACGTAAAGCTACTGCATTCTGATTTTATTCCAATTTCTTGGTGTCAAATTTACGTAACCGCAGACGCAAACATCGGGCGGTGATCCGCAGCATTGTTTGAACAGCCCAATCAAACGCTCTTCTCGTTCATAGGAAGTCACATTTGTTTGCTTTGAAAGCAAATAACACTGCCTACCTTGACAGGGTTTTTCCTATCTATTTAGCTGACAAGACGCGAGGAGAGCGCACAAGTGGACAGAGGTTCGGTGGGTCTGAGCTAGCGCAGTGAAAGTACATAACCGGATAAGGAATGCGGTGCTGGCTTCTGCGATTGGTCCGTCTCTCCCGCTGCTTAGCTTGTGGCGGCCACTCGAAAATTGCGGTGGTGTGGAACTCCCCCAGAATGTTAAAAATTCCGCTAAAACGGATTCTCGGCGAAGGAGAGTTGGCAGAGTGATGTATTGTACATACCGAAAGTACTCGACAACGTTCTACTGGCAACGAACAGTTCTTTCTTATATTCAGAAAAATTTTCCTCGGCAGCTTCGTGTAGCTATAGTGCTAGAGCGATCGGCGGGCAGCCAACTTTTATTCCTTTCGGAACGGCGCCAGTCTCCTCCGCCTATACCGAAAAAAAAATATTCGGTTTTGTTCGGCATAGTAATAAATATTTAGTGCGTACACGTTAAGGTGTCGTAGTGAGTTCTCGCACTCTTCTGACGTCGCGTGATAGACAGGCGAAGTGGGCGGGCGCAGCCCGAAAATTCTTGACCGCTCGCGTAGGGCTCACGGCGAAAAAGGCGCACAATCTAAGCTTTTCCTTTCTTTTGTTCGGCCAAACCATGCATAATCAGTGTGTACAAGTGATGGTTTTCATAGTTTTCGGGACGTCGCGTTACAGAGAGGTGAATGGGGGTGGCCCGAAAAAAATTTTGACCAATCGTGGATGACTAGCGGCAGAAATGGAATATAAACAGATTGGAATAGTTGTACGTTATAGCACCCGAGGGGCCCTATAACGTAAAACTATTTGAATATGTTTTTATTCCAATCTCCTAACGTCAAATTTGCGTAACCGCCGACGCAGGCATCGGGCGATGACCCGCAGGGTTGTCTAAACAGACCAATCAAATGCTCTCCTCGTTTATAGGAGGTCACTTTTGTTTGCTTTAAAAGCGAGTAACATTGCCTACAATGAGCGGCTTGTCTTATGTAATTGGGTGATAAGAGGCGAGGAGCACGCTCAAGTGGATAGGGATTCGATGGGGCCGAGCCAGTGCACTGAAAATCGATAACCGGATGAAAAGGGTGGTGCCGGCGTCTGCGATTGGTCCGTTTTTCCTTACTTAGCTTGCGGTAGCTGGTCGAAGATCGTGGCGGCGTGCAACGGAAGGTTAAGAACGCCGCTACAAAGGATCCTCAGCAAAGAAAAGTTGGCTGAGCGAGGTCGCAAACGTGCCGAAAGTGCTCGAAAACATCGTTGCATGGTCAAGCATACAGCTTTATTGTACGCAAATAAACCCATGCTCTCCGGGAGGTGGGAGTAGCCATTGCCTGAGCGATCGGCGGCAGCCATCTTTTTTTCCTTTCGGAACGGGGCAGCCTGCGACTATTGAGAGAAAATTTCAGTTTTGTTCGGCATATTAATGCATCTTTAACGCGTACACGTCACTTTGACGCGGTGAGTTTCCGCGATTTTCGGATGTCGCGTGAGAGGCAGGTGAAATGGGTGTAGCACGAAAACTTTGGTCAATAGCCGAGGGCTAAGGGCGAAAAGGCGTCGAATCAGAAATAACTATTTTGCTTTTGTTCAGCCCAATCATGCATAATCAGAGTGCACACGTCATATCAGATGGGGAGCTATCGTGGTTTGCGTGACGTCATGTGACTGACCGGCGAAGTGAGGGTGTCCCAAAAAAGTTCTTGACCAATCGCAGTAGGCTCATTGCAGAATTGGAATAGAAAAAATTTGGAATAGCTTTACGTTATAGCGCCCCAGGTCTGATAATGTTACGCGCGGATACGGGTGTAATTTACGTGCCCATAAATTGACAGGTATTGTTACTTCTTTATTACCGAGGGCTCTGGGAATGCTACGGTAAATGCGATTGACTCTAGTCTTCACAAATTTCGGGGCCAGACGCTGTCTTAGTTTTCATTCTTTGCGCTCAAAGCCTACTGACGGACATATTCGTTGTCTGAGGTTGTACGGCTTCTTGGTGCGGTGTGTTCACCGATTCAGATCTCTCCTTAGCAATTTTGCCATTGCCTGCCAGTTCTGTCTCGTATTCACGTCGTTTTGTTTCCATGGCATCGTGACGAGGAACTGAGCACTCTTATAATCATTTGTTGTTTTAGTTTTTACGTTGTCCACCAATGCTGGTGTCCTGCCGAAACGGACTCGCAAAACGAACCTTTGTCACTCTGGCGTTTTCCAGGCGTTTCATCCCGCGTCAATTCTCCCAATGCCGTTTGAATACGGCGCGCACCATGGCCACTAGCTTGTTATGTCTTTTCTCCAAAATCGTTATTGCAGGATTGTGCTGAGTACGAATGTGGTCAGCACTGATTGGAAATTTCAATATTCCCCTTTTATCTCGTGCAAATAAGTTGTCATAAAACGCCGGCGTAATGATAGCGTAACAAGCCAAGTGCCATATGTATTCTATATGGTAGTTTTTGGTTGCCAAAAGACCAGTACGTTACGTCAGAAAGAATTGTTGAGCCATAGCGCGTGTAAACGGAGGTTTAGATCGCCTTTTTGCGCGTTTCATTTCGTGCTGTTGGAGGCTATGTAATACACACTAAAACCTTGTTTATAGTATTTAATTGCTAGTATAAAATCTTGTGTTTCCAACAGTTTGACAGCCTCCAGTTCTTCAAGTTTGTTGCTGGGATTGGTTGTGCTGGCTTTTAGCCGGTGTACTTTATACATATTTTTTACTCTGTGCCACACGAACGCAACATATGTTGTTCATTTAAATATGCATCAAGACATACCGTTACTTGTGATAGAGGAAGTGATACATGGTTCAGAAGGAAGAAAGTGTAATGATTATTGTAGATTTTTGCAACCACTCTTTTGCAATAAGGTTGTTGAAAAGTAGAATTAACTTTTTTGATATCATGGCATACCTTTCGATAGGCTTGCAAGTGCGGGCACCTTAGTAATCAGTGGGCACAACATATCATAGTCGAGTATATTTTTGATGCTGCCTCGGTGCTCAAGGCTCAAGGAGCTCTTAATAGTCTTGTTGATAAATAGAGTATTAAGGAAATTAATGCCGATGGACGCTCAGTGATATAGTATGATGATGCTTTAGGAAGTATAAGTTGTGGCAAATTTTTGTACAGAACATTACACTGCGTTCCCATAGCAATGTAGCGCAAGTAGTGCCAGATATCGACTTTATTGTGTTGATTTTTATACAAGTTACATTGGCTCGTCTTTTCCCAGTGGTAATGCACCTGAGGCATTGGTTGATGCTGGTTCGTTTTTTCTGTCACCCAGCACTGAAGGTGGCAAATGAGTGCTAGGGCTGTTAGGGCAGAATATCGAGTGTGCCATAATTGTATTTTCCAATAAGTACTGTACGCTGTGGACTGTTTGATTTTCATCTTGGCTATGAAACAGCGAAGTTTCACATTTTCTTTCTAAATGAAGCGGCGCGTTTTCTCCAGTAAGTGCCACCTTATTTTATTGAGAAAGGCATCTATTCAAAGTACACGAGGGCCGACGCTGGTAGCGGAGTTAAACGCCAGCGCAGTGGTCCGTAGAGAGTTTTCAGCATTTGCGTTTGTTTTTGCGTAGTGAGGCAGTGTATGAATGTGCGTCTTTAGTAAATGAAAAACAAGCACTGAAGCTTTTGAAAGAAGATAGTAGTCAAATTCGATCATTACATTTTCGTCCATTGTTACAGCCAGTGACTGGGACGTACAAAATTTTAGTTGCGTCGGCAGGCCGGGAGGAAATTGTTCTCTGCTCGGGCTACTAGTCACTGACTGAGTGTTACACGATTGATGTGCATGGTTATCGTTGTTTACGTTGAGGAAAGTGATGCAGGTATATTGAGATGTTATATGTAAAGCAGGTTGGGAAAATGGTTGGCATGCGATGTTTCAGGTAAGCACAGGAAAAGCTATGCCCACCTCTAAATGATAATGTCTACACTGAAGCAACGTTATTGACATCAAGATACCTCCTAATGTTTCCCCATGTGCTTTGGCATTTCAGCGGATATGTATTGCTGCTTATTTGGTCACGTCTTCTGCACTGGGGTCCTCGACTGCGCTTGAATCACATTTCCTATCATCGTTCGGCTATAGCTACATGACGTTTTTGTTACTTTTTTAAAAGCACTTAATAGTTGTGCTTCGCTGTACTGTACATCATATTCTATTGTTCCAACAACATCAGGCAGGGACGGCTGCTTACCTTGATATATTTTTCTTTTGTTACGTGTCCCCCCACTGGTATCTTAAATGTCATATGATTTGCTTTGTTATGTCATAAAGTGAACCAACGACATTACATGTAATACATCATATAGAGCATTTGTTCACACCTCACTCTTTTTGTTAGCCGCGTCGGAGTGTGGTTCACTATGCATTTAGCAACAGCATTAGGCCAAACGTTGCGACTTCGGACAGTTGTAGCGTATAGTTCGAGAATCGGTTGACACTAGTGGCTAACTAAAGGCCAGAGTTTTAAGATTTCCATGTGACTTTGGTCTATAGTATCTGTACGGACCACCTACTTCAAACAATTCTTAAAAGCGACCCAACAACATTCCTGTTTGCATTTTCATCCATTTCATTCCTTTAAATTGTTCGTGTGTTCATTTGTGTTAACGTGCACCTACAATGATGAGAAAAGAGGCAAAACAAAGAAACGACCACGTTGGAGAGTGACTTTGCATGTCACTTTTAAAACGACTCGTAGTATAGTCAACATTCCACGTCTCGCGCTCTACAAATGCCTGTCGAAATAACTTTTCTATTCATGTCACTTTCTCAGTGTGGTTTGGAACTTGTATATATATACATTTTCTAATGAACATACTTGGCAGCCTTTTTGCTTTTTTGCGCAACCTGGTACTAGAAAGCAAGCTCGCTTGAGGTTTGACAGAAGACAACCTGTACAGCGCTTTTTGGCCAATAAACTGTTCTCTGTACAAATCTATTATGGGTGCTTTCATATCCAGCTTTCAGGATGATGATGATGATGATGATGATATGATGGTGATCTATTGGCAGCCCCTTTGAAACGGGGCGGTGATCGACAGCCACCTAGACGGCTTGATTCAATCAGGTATGCTATACACGTTTTTTTCTTTCTACTATTTTTGTATATATCTCCTTAACCTTTCGTTTTCTTCCTCCAGACTTATCTACCTTTCCCCGCTACCTGTGCCTGCAACGGATCCGGCCGTATCAATCTCTTCGCTACTTTTTAGAGCGCAGCTCTTAGGCTCCCGTTCCTGCGGCGTGCGTCGGCGTGGTCCCTCGGCGTCCTCGTAACCGAGCGAAATAGCACAGCGAAGGATGAAAAAGCGAACGTGGAGCGCGTGTGAAAGATGGCGATAGAGAAGAGAGCGCGAGGAGGAAAGAGGAGGAGGATAAGGCAAAAGCGTGAGAAGGGAAGCGTAGTGCCGCGCAATACGGGCCCTTTGGCGACGATGGCTACGAGATGGCGTCAGAGTAGCGCGCGTCGTCTGTTCACCGATGACGCCACCGATACCATATATGAAACAGAGCGCTACATGAGCGGAGGTCTTTCTGTGGCGTGAGCGGAGGTCTGAGTCGCGCCCATGCGTGACCCACGCGCTGCCTCTTGCGATCTCCCGATTAGCGAGGCAGTCGCGCCACACTTCGCTCCGTTTGCAAGTTGCCGCATGAGATTGTCCGCGCCAGCCAATATATCGCGAAATGAAAAAACGTATACAGCTGCGCTCAAATTTCGTATTCGGGAGTATCGTAATCGCCAGTGAACTTTTTTCAACGAATACTCTAAATGCCTCTTGCTTATCTCGATTGCTGACCGGTTGATGCTTCCGTCCACTTTGAATCCAAGGGCTTCTGGAAGGTGTACGTTACTACGGATCTCACTTGGTGAATCCCTTCGAATGCCATTAGGATTTGCTGAGTGGTCTCCGGATTTTTGCTGCAACATACACATCTTGTTGCGAATTTTTGCTCCAGTATGTTTTTGTCCTTAGGCAACCAGTTCCAGCCTCAAATAGCAAGGCACTGCCCTTTGTTCTGTACAAATTTCCCTTCTAATTTCTATCTTCCCATTCTTGTAAATCTCCATGCTCTTTTTTGTTTCCATTCGTTGCATCCAATTCGCTGTCTCTGTTTCACTCACTTTCTTTCTGATGACTCCTGGTTGTGTATTTGCACTTTCACATACCCTGTACTTGGTTGCCAATTTTCCTGACCTGCTCCCTCATGCTGTGTCTGTGCTTTTCACGTGCAGATACTTGTAATTTTGCAATGAAAAAGCTAACATTGATCATATGAATTGGGTCAGCCGCCCAGGAAGAAGCTAGGTAACATGACAGCGCTGAGACAAAGACGACCGTGCTACTCAGCTCGGTCCTGGAAGAATAACTACGGGTCGTCCTGGTCGCCGAAGATGCCGCCAGGGCACAAGGTCTTCTGGCCGACGACTAGGCTCCGCACCGCAAGGCCTCCTAAAACGCTTGCACAATAAAAATATTTTTCCTGCTTCTCCTTGTGTACTTCAGCCACCATTAATTTTGATCCATGTTCCTGAGGCTTTCTTGAAAACTAATTTTGCTCTGCGGTTCGCTGACTTCAAATGAGACCCAACCCATGTCACACTAGACTGCCTCATTTGTGGTTTTACTGGGGGCTCCCAAAGCCAATCGGTCTATTGATCTTTGGTTAACCTCCAAACCCGACAAGAGGTCCGCTTTGAAGCACAGAATGGCATTTGTGAACGTTACCGCTGGAAACATTACTTCTTTTCAGATTCCACGCACCACCTCATATATATTGTGGCCGCAAAGTGCTCTATGTTTCATCGTTGCTGCATTTAACTTTCCTTTCATTTACAGATTATCTTGGCGGGTGCTTAACCAAGTATTACCTTCGTTTATGTATTCACCGAGGTATATATATTACATGGCTACGGGTATGACTTGCTGTTGAATTAACGTCGCGTAATTACTCGTCTCTTGGTTAAAGATTATAATTCTCGATTTCTTTGTGCTAAACTTAAGGCCTAGATTTATTGCTGTGTTGCCACACATTCACAAGTATCTGTAAATATTTGTACTCGTCTCTCTCTCTCTCTCTCTCTCTCTATATATATATATATATATATATATATATATATATATATATATATATATATATATATATATATATATATATATATCCCTCAGCAGCTGCACTAAATCGTCATATATGCCTTCGTGCTTGAGAATATTCCGTAATTCCCTGTCTTACGTTGTCGTATAAGCTTCTTTCATACCTACAAATGCTATCCATAGAGGTCTATTCTGCGGTGTCTCAAACATGTCCTTGGGTTAAGGAATGACAGCACAGTAGTGCAGACGATCACAAGGGCATTCAGCTTTTTACACCAATCTAGCAAGCCGAATTATTACCATCGACCATGCCGATGGGGGCGGCACAAATTGAGGAAGTCCGACTCGCCGCGACCAGATAGCGAGCGATTAGGTTCGCTCCCACGCTGAACACCAACGCCTAATTGTTCGTGTCTACGGTCACGCGAACGGTGGCGCGTTCGAACGGTCGTGTTCGTCCATTCCTGTGCCCTGCTCCTAAGCCTTTCGAAAGGAGGTCCCGCGAACCGCCTGCGAGCGCGTGAGACGCCCACGCAGCTAGCCGACACCAAGCCAAAGAGGAACAGGCTACTTCCTTTTGCGCCCGAATAACCCCGCCGTTAGGTGGCGTTAGCAGCGTAGCACTGACGGCAGCTGGAAATAAGGTCGCCTCCCTTGAAGCTACCACGAAGGGAAAGTAGGGACGCAGGCGTCAATTCCCCTTATCAAATCCGAATCACGCGGGAAAGGATGACAAACGGAAGCAGGCAGAGTCGTCGCCAGTAGGAGGGAGTGAAAAGCTTATAACTGCCGCTGACTCAAATCTGTAGGTTCTCAGAGGCAATTGTGGAGCAGATGAAGAGAGAGAGACAGAAGAAAGGCAGGGAAGTTAACCAGATGGGAAGATCCGGTTTGCTACCTTACGCTGGGGAGAGAGGGGATGGGGAGGTAACGTGATAGCAAAGTACAGATAAAGAAAGAAAGGAGCATAGACATACAATTACAGTTGATCACTGTCACCGCAAACCGTCACCGCACAGCACTGTAGCACTTGCAGCACTATAAATATCTGTTCAGGCTACAGCCGCTTGTCCAGTTCTGTTGCCCTTAAAAACTGCAACAGTGCCCTCATCGCCCTCCGCTGCGATGGCTTGTGATGTCGGCATTCTAAATAAGTTCCTCAGTTAGAGGTCTTTGGTCAAAGCGCGCTATCGCGATTGCGAGTGATCGTATCTGTAAATTGTAGCGAGGACAGTCACAGAGAAGGTGCTGAAGGGTCTCCTCGCTACCACAATCATCACACGAAGCATCGTCGGCCCATACGATTCGGAATGCAAAAGGCTTAGTGAAGGCCACCGCTAGCCATATTCGACAAGCAGGGTAGCTTTGCGACGGCAGAGTCCAGCTGGAATGCAAGGAGGGGAGTCTAGGCTGTGCAGCTGGTTTTGAAAATTTCCTGCGTTCCAGGAGAACGTGATATCACGGGTGAGCATTCGAAGTTTTCTAGTGGCATCTGTCCTTGATAACTGTATCGGCTCCTGTTCGTTGCCTTGAAGAGTCGACCGAGCAGCGTTATCCGCTTGTTCGTTCTCTATGACGCCTCAGTGACTTGGAAGCCACTGAAATGTCACGTGGGCTCCTATCTCTATCAAGGTATGGATGAGTTCTCTAATCTCGAATACCATTTGTTCGTGTGGTCCATGCCGCAGGGCTGATAGCAAAGACTGCTGTGCTGCCTTCGAGTCACTGAATCTTGACCATCTTCGAGGTTGTTCTTCGCTGACGAGACGGAGTGCAGCGCGAGGAGCTGCAAGCCCGCAGCCGTCGGTGTCGTTGGGTGACACGTCTTGAAACTGATGGTGGTGCCTTTCGCTGGGAAAACCACGGCTTCAGAGAAGCACTGGAGAGTTGCCGATCCATCAGTATAAATATGTACGTGGTCGGCGTACCTCTCCTGCAAAAGGAGCAGAGTTATTTAGGTGCAGGTGATGACAGCTCAGATTTTTTCTGGATTCCTGGTACGGTGAGGTGCACTGCAGGTCGAGCCGAACACCATAGAGGAATCAATGGCTTAGTTGCGGTGGGGAAGCCTGATGGATCTAAGGCGGGTGTAATAATCCTAAATAGTTGTACAAAATGATGCCTGCGGCCTTTCTGACGGTAGTGTTGCCAGATGAGGGGAACGGGCACGGATAAAGTGCCTAATGTGCACTCTCAACACTTCCACTGCAATGTGTGTTCTTATGGGTTGGTCCCGGGCGATTGGAATAGTCGCCACTGTCGATGTGCATTTTGGTAAACCAAGACAAACCCTGAGAGCGTGAGCTTGAATAGCCTGTAGAGCACGATGATTTGTCTGGCAAGTGTTGGTCAGTAAGGGCAAACTATATCTCAAGAAGCCCAGAAGAAGAGCCCTGTACAATTCCAACATTGCATGCACTGACATTCCCCAAGTGTTTTCGCCCAGAAACTTGAAAAGCTAGTTCTCTGTCAGACGCTGTTTCAAGTAAGTCACATGCGGGCTCCATGAGAGGTCTCTATCAATGATTATGCCAAGAAACCTGTCAGTCTTATAAGAAATTATATGACCATTTATTGAGATGGCGTAGGGTATCATTGGTTTGCGAGTGAATGTCATCAGTGCACATTTGTGTGACGAGATTTCAAGACCTTGGTTGCGGAGGTATATAGCTGTCAGAGTAGCAGCTTTTTGAAGCCCTGCACATATCTGAAGACGTGTCACACCTGAAGTCCATATACATATATCGTCTGCGTACATTGATATCTTGATCGTTGGTGGCAGATGTTCAACGAGACCAATGAGTGTGAGGTTGAATAGGGTGGGGCTTGGAGCAGCGCCTTGAGGAACACCTCGGTAGGTGTAGTGTCGTGCGGTTTGACCATCGCCGGTACACGCAAAGAACGATCTCATAAAAAGGTAATAAGAAATCCATTGAAAAACTCGACCACCTAGGCCAACCATCTCAAGAGCATCGGTGATAGCCTCGTGAGATACGTTATCGTATGCCCCCTTGGCATTCAAGAGCAAAGGTGCAGATAATCTTTTGCATGACTTTTGATGCTGGACATACGTAGTGAGATCAACAAGGCTGTCTACTGATGAGCGACCTCGACAAAAACCAACCATGCAATTTGGGAACCTGTTGTAAGGTTCCAGATACCACTCCAAGCGGGCAAGGTTCATCTTTTCCATTATCTTTCCCACACAGCTGGCGAGCGCTATTGGGCGGTATGAGGTGAGTTCAAGTGGGGACTTGCCTTGCTTCAGGAGAGGGACGAAGCGGCTTGTCTTCCGTTCTTCGGGAACCATGCCATCTTGCCAAGATACGTTGTAGAGACCTAACAGTTCTGTCCATGCACCTTCACTCAGGTTGTTCAAGGCGCGGTAGGACATTCCATCTGATCCCAGGGATGAAGAACGCCCGCATAGAGCAAGAGCCTCTTCAAGTTACTCCATTGTGAAAGGAAGATCCATGCGGCAGTCACGCGAAACAGGGATGTCACTGAGGGAGATCTTGGAGCGGTTGTTCGGCCAACGATCCTTGCATACGTCTTCTGCAACATCAGCATCCAGTTGCCTCTGGAAGAGCGCCAGCGCTTTGAATGGGAAGCGTTGTTCAGGGAGGGAACGCAGACCACGTATGGTTCTCCAGATGTTGGAAAGTGGCTTTAGGGGGTCTAGTGACTGGCAAAACATTGTCCAACGTAGATATGCCAATCTATCTATGCGACGTTGAATTTTCGTTTGTAGTTGTCTGGTTGTGCTAAAGTCATCGATGGATTTCGTACGCCGATATAGCCGCCCCGCACCACGACAGAGTGTACGAAGCCACTCCAACTCTATATCCAAATCCGTGTGCTTCGACGAAACCGTGACCGTGTGCGTGGCGTCTCGCATTGCAGACTTGATTGTTTCCTCTATTCCAGAGGACAAGCCCTCTCGACAAGCATCTTCCATGGCAGAAATAAAATTAGTCCACTCAATTAATCGAATGGTGTTCCGCGGGAAGGACCTGGACATACCTTTGATGATAAGGTACGTGGGAGTGTGATCACTTCCGTGTGTCTCGCTATCGAAAACCAATTTAACACATCTTGTGAAAGAACGAGACGAAAGCTAGGTCAAGACAGCCGCCGTAATTCAAGCCTCGTGTAAACGTTGGGCTGCCGTCATTCAGGAGTGAAGAGCCGTGGTTGCAGGCGAAGTTTGCTAGTCTTTCCCCTCTTGCATTTCTCCTTGTGCTTCCCCATGCCATATATGGTGCGCATTAAAATCTCCGATGATGATATATGAAGCAGGACACACCGACAAGATGTTCGTTAATCTTTTGGAATCAAAATTACTTGAATGCGATATATAAACGCCTACTAGTGTAAACATGAGTTTGCCCTTTTTAATTGTTAGGCAAACATCTTTAGTGTCATCGTGATGCAGAATTGGCTGACGAACATAGGTCGGTTCTCGACGAATTAGAACGATGCCTTTGCAGCATGCATAAGTTGTGGATATAACAGCTTCGTATCCCAATAATCTGACTGGTATCTACACGTCAGGCTCACATATGGCAATGATTAGGAACAAATTAGAATAAATATACTGACGAAAGTCTGAAAGGCGTGACTTTAGTCCTCTTGCGTTCCGCTGGATGATTGACGCTGCCTTGACTTCTTCTAGGAAGGATGGGCGATGGTTGGCTATGTCTCTATTGGAGAGATTCAAGTACTGGGCTTAAGGCGTCCAGTACTTTCAGTACACTTCGAGCAGACGTGGTTCGAAGGTTCGACAAAATCACTCGAATGGAACTTGACGATCAGCTTTGAGCGTGTCATCAGCGGCAGGAGTAGGCTCCCGAGCGGGCTTGACTATCTGTTGTTCTTTGGGAAGTTGCTGGCTCGGAAGCGCAGGCCATTTTTCTTGAGAAAGATTCCTTTCAGTTGAATTTCGTATGCTGTTCAGCCCCTTTGTGGCCTGACTGAAGAATGTGGGTGCTACAATGGAAAGGCCCTTCTCCTTTCGTGTCTCTGCCTTCTTTGAGGAGGTTCGGTGACGCCGACGCTGGATCGTTTCAGCAGCCTCCCTGTGTGACGAATTGTGCTGAACCATTTGCTTGAGAACTGCGACCTCTTTCTTGATGTGAGGGCAGTACCTAGACGAGGCAGCAAGGCAACCGTTACAGATGCCGCCCTTTAGGACAGTAGCCCGGCAAGTGCACTCCGCGTGAGGTTCAGCACACTGGGGACACAGTAACGAGTTTGGATAGACCCCCTTGACATGTCCAAGCCTGAAACACTGATGGCATTGAAGAGACCTTCGTACAAATGGTCGAACAGGGTGTCGGAAGCGACCGACTTTTACGTGAGGTGGTATGCAATCTTCTTTGAAAATCAGTTTGACGTAGCGCAAAGTTTCAAGGCGGCTCACGTGCGTGATGACAACACCACCACTTGCTGGTTTGACGAGGACAGGCAAGTCCGCGTTGGGAATGGCGACATCAATGTCATAAATTACACCTGCTGTGGATGCATCGGACAGTGGGATATAGAAACGCACTTTGATGCGTCGTAGCTCCGAGATTTGCTTCAGTTTTTCGAGCGCACTCCCATCGCAAACATCGATTGCGAGGACATTTTTGCGCGTATTTATCCGAATGTCCCTAATTTCATTCGGCACGACCCATTCCAAGAAAACAGACAGCTCTTACCTGTTCAGCAATCGGAGGTTGCTTGAGGGTTCCTCGGGCACGAACGCGATGGCGTGAGGCCAGCGTTCAGGCCTTGACTTCAGGGTCGCCGTGCTCGCTTGCGTTGATGTATTCGCGTTGACAATGCTCTTTTTGGCCATCTTTCTGCGGACAGAGCTGAAGCTATCATCCGATGAGTCTTCACCCGACACAGAGTACAGCTCAGTGTCCTCGGTGTCACTGAGCATGCTTGCTTTCTTCCTCGTGAAGGACGACCGTGATGACCTCTGGCCAGGAGGGCATCTGGAAGGCTCCGCGTCCATGGTCACAAGACCGGGAGCCGAGGCACCAGGAAATTCAGAAGATTTCGCCAGAAACCAGAGAACACAGATAGAAGTGTTATACCATGAAGACACTTCGTCGTCTTCTCGGAGCGGGTGAAGGATGACAAAAGAGTGGCGGTAGGGCCGTTTCAAGGGCGGCCATTGGGCTATGTCATGGAGCGAGCTGGAGAATAGCTCGCGGAGAATGCACAGGCATGCGACCTTGTAGTAGTAGCGGGCGGCCTAAATTTCTAATCTAAAGCGGAAAGGGGCGAGACTAGCCCAGCGTTTGGCGTAGGGTGTAGACGACTTGCGCCAGATGGCTCCCCGCGTGCAGATTCTGGTGTGCATGGTGCCGAAGGTACCTGTACGTGACACTAACGTACAAAGAACAGTTGTGACTAATGAGGCGATTTGGAAAGTGAACCGAGTACACGGTTTCGAGGTTATGCAAATCAACAGGGAAATGAGAAGGTATGGTGGTTTTCAAAGAGACGGAATTCCCTTCCGTCACGGGCTTGGACGAGAATTTGGCTGGCGACTTGCTGGGCGTGCAATTGTTTTTTTGGGAGCCCACGCGTACTCAGGCGGGCAGGGTAAGTAGTAATAAAGAAGGCCCCCTGGGGAACCTTAGACTAGCATCACCGGAAACAACAACAACAACAAAAAAACACAGAAAGAACGGGTCAAGTTCTTGCTGTGCAATGGGTTACATAAACACGCAAGGCGGCAGAAGTGATTAGAAATTGAGGTGCAGGTAAATAGAGATCAAATAGGTGTGTTTGCGGTTACAGAAATGCACCTTAGAGACTTGAAAGAGTCACCAATGATTGAGAATTATGTTTGGGAACGATGCAACAGAACACAATAGGAAAGAAAGGGAGGGGGAGTCGGAATGCTCATACATCACGGAGCCAAAGAATAAATTTAAAGTGTGAAGAGCATCTTTGGTTATCAGGCACAGTCGGTGGAAAGAAAGCTTGGCTGAGCGTGACGTATTTATTGACGGGAAAAATTGTGAAGAGAAGAATGAAGGGGCGCTATAACGTAAACCTATTCAAACTTTTCTATTCTAATTCTGCAATCAGCACTCCACAATTGGTCAAAAAATTTTCGGACTACCCTCACTTCGCCTGTCTGTCACACGAAGTAATGAAAACCGCGAAAACGCCTGATTTCACATGGTATGTGCACAATCATTATGCATGATAATACCAAATAAAAGAAAAAAATATTTCTGATTCAACGCCTTTTTCGCCATTAGCCCTCTGCTATTGCTCAAGCGTTATCGGGCTGCGCTCACTTCTCCTGTCTGCCACACGACGTGATAAAACCGACTAAACTCACCGCGTCAAAGAGACGTGTACGCGTTAAAGACACATTAATATGCCGAACAAAACCGATTGTTTTTTTCTGAATGGCCGGGCGGTGGCCCGTTCGTGCTCACGGCAACTCCGACTGCCGGGGGCATGGATTTATTTGCTTATAATAAAACTTTTTGCATGACAGTATAACGTTATCGAGCCTTTTCGGCACATATACGGCATTGCTCTGCAAACTCTTCCTTGCTGAGGATTAGTTCAGGCGGTAATTTCAACCTTCCGTTGCACGCTGCAGCAATTTTGGACCAGCCACCGCGAGCTAATTAAGGGAAAGCGGACCCATCGCAGATGCCGGCACCACCCTCTTCATCCGGTTATCGATTTTCAGTGCGCTCGCTCGGCGCCAACGAAACCCCCTCTACTTGATAGTGCTCCTCGCCTCGTGTCAGCCAATTAGATAAGAAAAACTGCTCAGTGTAGGCAATACTATTCGTTTGAAAACAAAGTGACCTCCTATAAACGAGGACCACGTTTGATTTGGCTTTTCAGACAACGCGGCAGCTTACCGGCCCGTACAAAAATGAGTGTTGATTAACCATTGATATATTGTTGGGCAATTGTTGAAACAATGGACTTCAACAAAGTTTCAAAAGCAACTGAGTTCGCTCAACATTTGCACAACAATATTACCGTTGAGTGTTCTCAATAAGTAATTTATTAGGTAATTTGTGTTGATTTTTGTAGTTGTTTTTTGTTGTGTAGCAGTTGAGTCCAGCCTACAATAATTAAGGACTCGCATACGAAGACATTGCAAATATTTAATGCGAAGCGTTCCAGCCTCATTCTTGTCACTTTGCGGCAGGTAGGTTCTTCTTTCGCCTCGCTTTCATTAAAATAAAATAATGTGTGACCGATGGGGAGGCATCGAACGACGGCCGTCGAGCCCGGTGCTCTAACCATTAGGCCACGAGCGCGCGCATACTCCTCTCGTTCGAAAGCCAGTAAGCTCTGAAATGCTTGGCGCGTGCGCCGCGTGCCACTTCCTCGTGCTGGCGCTACAGCTGACGCTTTGAAGCGCCTAGCTCCGGAACCGCCCCACTTTCGTAGCCGTTTTCGCTAGGTAGAAACTGCAACGTTAGACTAGCTTCATGACCGCCCAAGTTCATAACGATTTAACATTTCTTCGCCGATGTACAAACGCTATCGTCGTTTTAACATACATTAGATGACATAGCCATTGGTACGATCCAAAATGAGCACGTTTCGGGGAGCAGAAGAATGCGAAATTCACTTGCAAACACGGTGACTGCGCGCATGTGGAGTTGCCCAAAAGTAGACACGGCGGCAGCGCGGCCGGCGATAAGACAGGCGCCGACACGCAACGACGCTACCTTTGAGCATCGGACGCGCTGTGGGAACCGTAGGATGTAAGCGCGCACACGCTGCGAACATACACGTGAGAGGTCTTCGAATTTCCTGCGACGCACACTCTGTCCGGAAATCAAATATAGTTATTTTTTATCCAACGACCGTAGTACTAGAGATCAAATAACGAACGCGCTTTGAGACCGCAGCGCGCAGCCGCTATAACCATTGACTTCAAAGAACTTCGTATTCAGCGACAGCCTCAACAGTATCACAGCTAATCGCCGTATCTGCGGCTGCTCCCAACTCTCGCCTTGCAAGAAGCATGCGATTTATTGGAGCCTCGCCGAACTGTCGTCCTGTCGTCTCCCATGCCTGCAGATCCCGTATGTTAAGTTGAATAGAAGACGAAAGGGAATTGAAAGAAATATAGGTAACGGACTCTTATCATACCTTACTTGTCACCTCGTCAGCTGCAAAGGCGCTGTAAACTATTTTATCATGGTTATTTTTGTAAAAAATAATTAAATTAGTATTAATGTTTATTTCTAGGTAGCGCTACAAACGTCAAGGTCACGGAGGAAGGAAACTCGAGAGAGGCCCTGACGTCACTCTTTGTGAAGCTAAAGGGAAGCCGGAAGTTGGCGTTGTTCGTGGCGTTGCTCCACCTATCGGGCCAGCTCTCCTCTTTTGTTTACATTTCCCGCGAAACCACGCCGCGTTGCGCGCAACCGGGCTACTCGGACGCGCGCGCTCCGCAGCAATACTAAACAATCCCCATGTCTCATTGCATTATTGCTGCCGAAGTCGTGTTCAAAGAAGTTCATAATCAACTTCGCAAATTTGGCCGTGAGGTCGAATCGGCCGCTTTTACCAGCTTTTACTAAAATAAACATGCCTTATAAGGCTTGCCAACTGAACTGTTCTCATCAACCGCAGGTAACGGCCGCTGCTCAGTTCTTGCGTGTTTTTAAAAGGAGATCACCTTTATCGCTGCCTTCTACTTGCTTTTCCAAGCTTGGGCATCCTGGGGCGCTCAGGCGGACTTGCGAGCCAGACGTCTGGCGATAGGAAAAAAATGTACGCATTCTCACTGCACTGCAAGAACGCACTGGAGACACGTACGACACACCGACCCATTTGCGATCCATTTGGAGTTCATGAGCACAAACGCATTCTCGCTTGAGGAATCGTCGTGCTTTATTGAACAAAATTCGGGTGGCCGCGCATCACTACGACAGCGCGCCGGCGAGGTGGCAGAATGTTATTTCTGTCTCCGCGTTTAGATTCATTGACTGCGGCCTGAGGTGCCTTCTTACCACGGTAAGTGAAGCATCACGGAACCAAAGTTTTGCGATAGCCGGCGCACGGTGCAGAACAGTACGCGCGTAGAACCGGCCTACGTGCGACCGTGGAACAGCCGTTTGATGTGTTCGCAAGCGTACGTTCTGTGGAGCCTTGCTCACTCTTCCAGCGCATCCGCTAACCTTCACATCGCTGCGCTTCTCGCGCGCGCATATAAGATACGCCTGCGGTAGGGAGGATTCGTTCCTTAAGTCAAAGCAGCCGCTTCTTTCCCATCTTCCAGGATGAAGCGTCGGCTGGCAGGCGCATGGTGCCGAGGGCAGCAGAATGCACATATTCTGCGTAACGCTCTATCAGCACGTGTGTTGAGGTACACCTGTGCAGGTGTGCATGATCCTCGAACGCGCTTTGCTTAAAGGACTTCGTGCTGTCGCGAGTACTGCGGGGAACAAGCAACAGTTAAGCAAGGTGTGTTTTAATATGCACAAAAGCAAGTTGTTACTGAACACGAACTATGAATTCAAAACGTACTATCGGCCAAAAAAGTAAACGGACCGCGGCTTAGGTGGCCGGAGCGGCTGCGGGGCCACACCGGGGCGCTGCTATCTCGCTCCGCGCGCTGACGGCGAGAGTGCTCCGAGTGACGCCAGACTTCGCCCTCACTTTCACGGGGGGTCTCATCACGCTTGATAAGTTTCTAGTGCGCCGTTCGGTTGCTCTGCTGCTGACGGTCGCGACGAAGGGGACCGTGCATCGCCAGTAATCCAGCACATGGCGCTGTCGTGCAGTAGCGGGTGGCCGCAGGGCATCCAACCGCGGCACTGAGAAGGAACGAAGACCCGTTGTGATTGTTGTTTTGCTTATATTCACCTTGTCTTTCATATTAGTGCATGTCGCCGGCGTCAACCACTGCTCGATTTTAGGCAACATCGCGCAAGTAGCCGGAACGGCGGCTACGGTAACGCGCGCTCTTTCACATCGGCGTGATAGAGTGTGGGAAGCGCTGCACGCACGCATGGATGTCCGAAGCTATAGCGGCGGCGCTCTCGATGCCAAGGCGACTAAGCCAAGTAAGTCATCGCGGTCGGTGGCAACTTTTCATCGCACTGAGGACCCCTTCAAGCAATGGAATGCTTCCGTGAATAAACTTTCACGACTGGCTAGTTTTTCCGATTCGTCGTCCCAATTATCTCTCCCTGGCCGTACTTTTGTAAAGTTTCATAATGGTCTACGTATTGTAGTAGCTAATTAAAGCAGTTTTCAGAGGAGTCGCTGATATAAACAATGGATGCACTGCTGGAGACAATGCCGGAAAAGTGATCTCGATAGAAAAGCCGTGCCCTCAGCAATGCTTGGCACCTGCAACTTATCACACCGGCGTGAAAGAGCGCGCATCACCGTAGCCGCCGTTGTGGCTACTTGCGTTATGTTGCCTAAAATCGAGCAGCGGTGGACATCGGCGACATGCACTATTATGAAGGATAAGGTGAATATAAGCAAAACAACAATCAGAACGGGCCTTCGTTCCTTCTCAATGCCGCGGTTTAATACCCGGCGGCCGTCCGTTACTGTGCGACAGCGCCATGTGCTGGATTACTGGCGATGCACGGTCTCCTTCGTCGCGACCGTCAGCACATAAGTAACCGAACGGCGCACTGGAAATTTACCAAGCATGATAAGGCCCCGCGTGAGAGTGAGGGCGAAGTCTGGCGTCACTCGGGGCACTCTCGCCGTCAGCGCGCGCAGCGCGATAGCAGCGCCCCGGTGTGGTCCCGCAGCCGCTCCGGCCACCTAAGCCGTGGTCCGTTTACTTTTTTGGCCGATAGTACGTTCTACGTGCCACAAATACACCATATGCGCTGTCAAAAGCAGGAATCACTGACCTGCAAGGCGTTCATTGTGCAGATTCTGAAACGCATCGGTTTCGGCCTGCTATGGCCCGTTAGCATGATTCCGCCAAAGAGGGCAAAATTTCCCCCGGATATTCCTTCGTCCGTTGCAATTGCCCTGACGAGGTACATTGCGTACAGCGTTGCATGCGCGTTCATTTCACAAACTTTAGTTCCTGCTGTCCCACCTGGCCACAGCAACATCCGGGAGAGCACGGTCCAGAAAACACACCGCAACAAAACACGGAGACCAACGCAAACCTGCCCGCACGGCGCCTTTGCCACGGTACGAAACCTACGGAGCAACACGTGTGAGCGCCCATAACCATAACAAAGCCGCCATTGTGGCCCAAAGGTGTGGCCGCTACAGCACATAAATAAAGAACAGCAAAAAATGAGAACCTACTACGTCATTTCCTCCACACATTTCTCCTAGCGCGCGAAGGGAGTAGCTAGGGCCTCTCCTCAGTTTCCTTCCTCCATGCGTCAAGGTAGTGTTCGGGTGTGTGTGTGCGCACGCGTTTCTAACCGCTGTAACTTCGTTTTGAGCAGACTTTTGCAACAGTACACATGGTTACCGTTAGTTTCGTAGTCGCATTTTTTGGTCGTAGCATTTAATGTTTACACTACAAATTAGGTTGTTCTTAAAATTTATAAAGGTTATTAGATGAAAAATTATTACCTTATTAATTAGCGATGTTTCAGTGCGGTTATCTTGTCTTTGAAAGGTTTTTTATAACTCAATACGATAGTGAAGCTGCGAACGGCTTTCTGACTCAGATACTTGGTTGCAGTTGTGCGGTGGTTCACGCCTCGCGCTTTTTGATGAAAGTATTTTTTTCTTTTCGGACATCATGACGTACATTTTAGTGAAATGCTTTAACGACAACAAGTGGGACGTTTATCCGTTGAAGTCGTTGACTGACCCAGCTACTAGTCTTCGACTGATGTGCGAGCCTGAGTGTTTTGATGAGTTGCGCGGCAGAGGCCATGATGCCTGTTGGAGGGAAGGCCCCCGAAACAGTCGCAGCCAAACTTCTGCACATAGGTAAGTAATCTCGTTTTTTTAACACGTAGCCTTTTTTTTCTAATTTGAAATTGACAAGCGTGAGATGTTAAGCACAGCGTTCACTTTCTTCAGGCAAACCGCATGCCCCTGAGCGAAAGCGCGCGATATAACGCTCGCCGCCGCCACTTCGTTTAAAACAATGGTAGGCGAAGAGGCAGCGGCGCCCCACGTGCGTAAAATTTCATTGCTTCGTTTGTTCCTGTCTAATAACGTTTCCTTAATTTGTATGAGAGAACACAATTGGAACATAAGGGTCAGCTTCTCTGCGCAAAGAAAATTTTGTACAGTGGCGACACCATCTTTCATAGGGGCTCACGTGAGCCGTCTAAACGCTTGTTATCGCGTTCCGATACGTGAGAGGCGCGCTGCCTTTCAAGGTATTTAGCGAGGCATTAAGAGCTTAGAACCGCGACAAATAATTGTGCAGCAGGTGTGCGGCTGTGCTACGCTTGTACCACACTCGTACCGGAAGGCAGCGTTGCACTTCACGTTTACGCATTTTATAACTATGGCGGCCGCCGTGGCAATTTGGGGCTCGAGGTCGTAGATACGATCCCTGCAGCGGCCGCATTCCAAAGGAGCAGAATGCAAAAAAAAACGCTCGTGCATTTGCATTGTATGCAAGTGAAAAATTTCCAGAAAGTCAAAATTAATACGGAGTCCCAACTACGACCTGCCTCATAATCAGATCCTTGGTTTGACATGTAGGACGTCAGAATTATGATTTTTTTTAATCCGTAGTGGGTCATCGTATACCATACGGTTAGTGTGATCATCTTTTGTGTCGTAGCGGTTAAGCGCGCCTCGATTTAGGTTGCGGCTAATGATGCGGCGCACCGCAATATCTATTTCGCCTCTTCGGGATTTGCGGAGAACGGCCAACCAATAAGTCGCAGCTTCCGCGCGGTGACTCTACACGGATACACAGCGCAAATGAACAGAGGTGTGGTGACGACTTCGGCAAAGAACACAGACGTTGACGGGCTCGCCTTATCGCATATCACCGCCGAAACTACCGCAGTAAGCATCTTTATCTAGCGCGGCGCGTTGCCGTACAACTGTACTGTAAGACTGTACTGTACAATTTTAATAGGCGATAACCGAAACATGCCACCGTTCTCTGGTACCTCTTTGAGCTGGACCGATCTGAATGTGCGTTGCTTGCAGAAGCGAAAGGAGCGCGAATCGGCGCGTTGTCGCCTCGAGCTAATGGCGGCGAGGAGTTACGGAGTCGCCATCTGTCGGAAGCGCCTCACTTGCGTAGTATGAGGGATCACGCGGCACGTTCCTCATAGGTTTCGCTTACGGCGCTCAATTAAAACACTACGCGGCAGCCCTCCTGGACATTTATGCAGGTACTCTCAAAACGAGGGAAGTTTTTGACTGTCGATATAATAATCTTGGGCAAACTGAAATTATATAATCGTTTACAGACGCTATCTCTTTACCGAATACGTACCGTACGTAAGCGTCACTGCGCGCGGTCGCCGCGATGGAGTCTGCCGAACTGGCTTCTTTCGTGAAAGGTAGGCAAACGCTGAGAGTAAGCGATGTGAAATGTGTTCTTATAGTGGGCCGTCTGTATAACCAAATGGGGCATAACAGAATGGAGCCTCAATCCAGCGATAGCACGGGTTCGCAGCGACCCACTGCGCGTCTGCATGCATGTCCGCTCACAATATTTTGCTTTCGCTATGAGCGCGTTTTCGCACCATGCCGTGAACTTCAGGCCGCAGAATATGAGCATTTGACAGTAACCATTGTTGCGTGGACGCTATCAGAACTGTTGTAAAATAATTCCGTTATAGAGATTTCGATGCCTAGCTACGGCGACTGTGATGTGCTGTCGCGACGATTCAATCTTTTTTTTTGTCTTCTAAATTCTTGGACATTTCAATATTATTTCTCAAGTTGCATCGCACTGTATGTTTATCGGTCTTCTCAGCGTGCGAATTCCCTCCGCTTGATTTTCGTAATCCAGTGCATTAATTCATAACACAAACATGACCATATGCCGTGCCTTTTTTTAATGTGCGTCTTACCGCTCCGTTTCCGTTCCAGTGAAATTGCCACTATCTAGCGTCAACAAGTTCATAAACGAAACCGTCATGACATTAGCCGGGCAGCGGGCGAGCGTCTCAGCACGCGTTTTCTGCTACTCACCGAACATCGCGCAGTCCCGGCGCCGTAGCAGAAATGTTCCTCGCGTCTGTGCTTGCTGCATTCCCAAGTTGTAGCCGATGGCTCTCTGCCGGTTCTAAATTTCGCCAGCCAAGCTTCACACAGCTCCTTGCCGTGTGACTACGTGTGAATAAGGCTGACACCGGGCTCCGTTACGTGCGTCCGGCACTGCGGCACCGAGCAGTAGCCTACCATGCTGCACGCCTCCAAAGGCAGCCACTACCTATTATAGTACTTTCAAATGTTGTCAAGCATACACCCGAGGCGGTAAAGCCTCACCACTTAACCAGAACCGCGGCGCAGGTGGGACTTAAAACTTTCGTTTTCAGCTCGCTTCGGCGCTTCCGAAGCAGCCGCTGCGGCCGCTGTGTCCACGTGATCCCTCATGCCACGTCACGCCGATGGTGGCGCTAGCTTTTCCAGTGGTCGAGCTCGCCGCCAGTCCGACGTAACGCCTGCGCGCGCGCACGCTACGTCACGTCGGCGAAAACGACCGCTCTATTGGCGGCGAGGAGTTACGGAGTCGCCATCTGTCGGTAACGCCTCCCTTGCGTAGAATGAGGGATCACGCGGCGCGCTCCTCATAGGTTTCGCTTACGGCGCTCAATAAAAACACCACGCGGCAGCCCTCCAGGACATTTATGTAAGTACTCTCAAAACGAGGGAAGCTTTCGACTGTCGATGTAATAATCTTGGGCAAACTGAAAGCACAGAATCGTTTACAGACGCTATCTCTTTTCCGAATACGTACTGTAAACGCCACCGCGCGCGGTTTCCGTGATGGAGTCTCCCGAACCGGCTTCTTGCATGAAAGGTAGGCAAACGCTGAGAGTAAACCATGTTATATATGTTCTTATAGTGGGTTGTCTGTATAACCAAATTGAGCATAACCGAATGAAGCCTCACTGCAGCGATCGCATGGGTCCGCAGCGACCGACTGCGCGTCTGCATGCATGTCCGCACACAATGTTTTGCTTTCGCTGTGAGCGCGTTTTCGCACCGTGCCGCGAGCTTTAGGCCACAGCATATGAGCATTTCACAGTACACTAGCAGCCATTGTTGCGTGGACGCCACAGAACTGTTCGAAAATAATTTTGTTATAGAGACTTCGACGCCTACGGCGACTGTGATGTGCCGTCGCGACTATTCAATCTATTTTGTCTTCTAAGTTCTTGGACATGTCAATATTATTTCTCAAGTTGCGTCGCACTGTATGTTTATCGGTCTTCTCAGCGTGCGATTTCCCTCTGCTTGTTCGTAATCCAGTGCACTAATTCATAACAGAAACGTGACCATATGCCATGCCTTTTTTTAATGTGCGTCTTACCGCTCACTTTCCGTTCCAGTGAAGTTGCCAGTATCTAGCATCAAGTTCATAGACCAAACCGTCATGGCTTTAACCGGGCAGCGGGCGCGGGCGAGCGTCTCAGTGCGCGTTTTCTGCTACTCCCCGAACATCGCAGTCCCGGCGCCGTAGTAGAAATCTTCTGCGCCTCTGTGCTTGCTGCATACCCGAGTTGCCGCCGATACCTGTCTGCCGGTTCTAACTTTCGCGAGTTAAGCTTCACGCAGTTCCTTGTCCTGCGGCTACGTGTGAATAAGGCTGACACCGGGCTCCGTTGCGTACTTCGGGCACTGCGGCACTGAGCAGTAGCCTACCATGCTGCACGCCTCCAAAGGCAGCCACTACATATTATAGTACTTTCAAATGTTGTCAAGCGTACACCCAAGGTGGTAAAGACCAACCACTTAATCAGAACCGCAGCGCAGCTGGGACTTCAAACGTTCGTTTTCAGCTCGCTTCCGCGCCTCTGAAGCAGCCGACGCCGCGGCCGCTGTATCCACGTGATCCCTCATGCCACGTCACGCCGACGGTGGCGCCAGCTCTTCCAGTGGTAGAGCTCGAGGTCAATAGTTGGGCGCACCGGCGCAGCCAACGTAACCGGCGGCTTCCGACGCACCCCGACGGGTCCGGCGCCGATACGGTTCCTGAGCCATTCGCGCGTCGGAGTCGGCGGAACTCTCGCACCACAATGCATTGCGCGCGAAGAAAAAGGCGCCTACACAACTCCGCGGGCGGCTTTTGCGGACGGCGCGTGACTTGGCGAACTTTCTGCGCATGCTCCGTAGATAGCAGCCGACGGCGCGCGCGTTGAAGTGATGGCATCTGGGCTAGCGCAGCGCAACCGACGTAGCGTGACTGACCGCGAACGACGCTCGCCCGCGCGACGTTGGACTATAAACGTGCCTTAAGCGTTGCCGAGCACCGTTTGCACGGCGAAGAATGACACGTGCATGAAGCTATCTCACTGCGCAGACGCTACCGCGGAAAACGCGGAAGGGCGTGTACGCGACGTTCTGCACACAAATCGC
Organism: Dermacentor variabilis; assembly: GCF_050947875.1. Taxonomy (NCBI): domain Eukaryota; kingdom Metazoa; phylum Arthropoda; class Arachnida; order Ixodida; family Ixodidae; genus Dermacentor; species Dermacentor variabilis. Next base: position 202,607,017 of record NC_134568.1, read on the forward strand.
GTGGGATGATCGGAGCCACACCGGAGCGGTTACTAAGCTTCAAAGAAGCGATACATGTTCTCACTCGTACAGGCACGCTCGCATCGCTCTCGGCGTATCTTTAGGTCATTCCTGCTGCTGGGCTTCTATCCAAAGATTCGATATCAACTTCGTATCGGCTATGCACTGTCGCGTGGTCCTTGGTTCTGCGAGAGAGTGGGGAATATTTTCCCCCGCTGTGAAACATCGCTGTGCGTGTCTTAGCTAACACTTACCGTAGCAACCCATTTCTTCCTTTTCTCGATGGCACTCGTAAAGAGTCGCAAATTTGTACTTTCCAGTATAGTGTGTACTTCTATTTCGTGCGTAGTTATGTGCAGTGTGTGGCAGATTCTGTGGCAGATCTCATTTTCTGTGCTCATTCCCTTCTCACAAGTTACGCATGCAGCAAATTCCCAGGTGCTAAAGTGTTCTACGTCAAGAGCAACATGGCGTCGCGCAAGAGACACCCGTTGATATGTGGCTGATTCACTAGGAAGCTCGCATCTCTGTTGGCACTCTCCATCAAGTGGGATTTTTAACTATTTTTGTGCTGCTCTGTCGTGTACTAGCTGCCGCATGGACGCTGTGAAGGCTTACTTTCGATTTGCTCTGGCTTTTAGTAGTAAAGGATGGGCTACCTTTTGAGGGGAGGTATTTCCTTTTGCTTGAGAGAATGTTTACCAGCCTAACCAACTGATACGTGCGTACTGGAAACAGCAGTGCGAACAGAGGCGGACGACGAAATAGGTAAGAGCACACACGAGCGCAAGCTGAACTAAAGGTTTATTTTTGAAGACAGTGGTATTAAAGACACTGGTCAACTTGACAAAGGTAAAAAACCGTGCATGCGTGGCAGGAACAGCCACGTGCGACAGGAAAAAAATATGAAAAACCCATGTCATGTAGAATAAACGTGCGTGAAAAACGAGAAATTTCGGATAAATCTTTCGGAAAAGCGAAATATTTGTCTGATAAGTAGCACTACCCATCGAGAAATACTCTTTTGAGAACTGCAACTCTTTCCCACTAAGGGCGACAAATAACTTGGTTATGCATTTGTTTCGTTTGGGATCAATAAATATTGCTTCTGGAACTCCTCTGGTGTTGCGGTATAGGGCACAAAGAACGATTGTTTCATCACAAAGACCAAAGTGCAAGAGGACTTATGGAAGCATTATTTATTGATCACGAAGAAAAAATTCATAAGCAAGATTTCTCGAGCCTTAGTGGGAAAGAGTTGCTGCAGTATTTCTCGTTAATATCGCTTACAGGACAAACCTTTCAGTTTTCATGTATTTTTTTGTTAGTTTTTGACGCACATGTTTATTCTACAGGACGTCGTTCGGTCCTTCTTTGTTGTGCCGGGCTGTTTCTGCTGCGCATCCATGGCTTTTTCTTTGTGAAGTTGGCCAGTGTGTTGAAAACCTTTTGTCTTCGCGAATGAACTTCTAGTTGAGTCAGCGTTCATGTGTGTTCCTGCCTTAATTCATCCTTCTTGTCTCTGTTTGGGTGGTTGTCAAGTATACATGTACACCGAATTGCCGAAGTGTCCATAGAATTGACACAAGAAGTTATTTGCGCTGTTTATTTCAGGAAGAACGCTATAGGGTCTTATCTTCTCTTTGTTTTTAACGCTGATGTACATTTTACTAGCTCAACTTCAAGGAGTACCCTGAGGAAGCCAATAAGAATGATGGTAACTTCATTTGTGTGCAAGATTTATGAATTTCATCCATGCAAGGCATGACATGCCACATGCCTGTTTGTAGGTATGCAAGCATTCGTAGTTTTTAAACATACTAAGCTCTACTTTTCGGTTCTCATGACGCTGCTTTGTACTGTACTGCATCCTCCAGGCGCAGGAACCTTTCTTATGCCGTGAGTGCATGCGTTATTCTTCTATATATTGGAGAAAAAATTGTGAGCTTAAATATGCATGTATATCACTTTCCTTGCAATTTCTTTTCAACACGGGTGCTCTATGTCGCTCCGTCTTTGTTACTGCTTTGTCCCAATTTTTGTGGAACTTTTATGTATCTTATGCAATAAAATTCTGGTAGAATTTTAATAACATTTTACCTTGCCATTTGAGCTAATTGGTGTTTCGTATACGCATTTATTTGCGTTGTTCACTGTCTAACCAATCTGGCTGTCCAGTCATTGGAATCCTTTCTCATCCCTTATGACTATTTCTGGGGTACTCGATACTGCAAGTGCAGGTGACCATTTATTTGGCTGTTTGGAATTGTGTTAGCCGTGTGTTACTACCAATTTTCCGTGCTAAATAATTATTTTTTCTCTTATCGTTCAAGGTATTAGCCTTGCCTTATCTCTTTATTGACTGAGGTACCACTTAGTTGCTGCGTAGAGTGAAAAAGGCCCCCAAAAGTGCTCTTATTAGCTTTGTGCAAGTCCAGAAAAATTAACTGAAAATGAGCTCACTAAATTGAGGAAATGCCACCAACAAACTCTTTACCCCAAATTAACATAATTAAATGGTGTACTGTTTGTTCTTGACTTGTGCCAGAGAGATAAGCTGCATTCAGTACGCAAAAGCTTTACAAGCTTATGAACAAACCAAACCTGGCTCGTCAGAAACATGATTCAGGTGTTCACCATGCCCGACAACTTTCTAAATGATGTCTCGCCAATTAATAGCTAAGTTGAGTGATGTTATTTTATAAAATGATTGGGCAACATGAAAATATATAATCTCGAAGACAAAAAGCTCAGAGAAGACTACTTTGGTACTTCACAAATTTTAATCGTGGTGAAAGACGTGTGCTAAAGCTTGTATATATTTACGTGAAGTCGTTTGTTTCAACTCTATTTGTTATTTTGCCTTCTCACAGTCAGCCGTACCTCTTCCTATGATGTGTTTGTACGCGAAACAAATTTAATGTAACGTATTCAGATGTGTTTTGTGTATTCACACATGCAAGCAGCTTCAAGTGTTCATTTGTTCAAAGTTGGTTGTTACAAGGGTATGCTTAAGCCCTGCCTTTCGAGTCGCTTTGCCTTCTAGTCATGAACTTAAGTCACAAGTGAAGACCACAATGATTGTTTTGATTGAATTCAAATGTGTAGGTTTTTTCAGATGTATTTATGCGGTTAAGAGTGCTGTAGGTACTAGCATATGTCTCCAAGTTCCATGTAATGGTCCCTTACGTACTGTAATAATGTTTCATGTGCACGCATCTTTAGTGTAAATAAAGGTACTTCAAATTGATCAGTCTCCTTTGCTTTTTTTATGTTTGGGAATGTTATGAGCAGGCACCGGGGTATGCAAGTGTGAATAGCAAAGCAATTTCAATATATTAGTAAAAATCCACTAGCCCAACGAAATGTCAATCATATTTCAATGGCGACTTCTGAAATCTCAATGCCATCTCAACTGGGTCACAACGTACTTTTTCAGTGTTGTGGCAATAATAACTAAACAACAGGTCAACAGAACTACCACAACGTCAGTTCAATGCAGCATCAATGGTAACCCAACAACTCAACAAAATGAACACAACGAGCCGTCTAAGCACAATGGACTTTCAATGGTAACTTAACAATTATTCAACATTGAGACACCCAATGGTGTTTCAATTAAATTTCAGTGGCCAATATTGAAAAGCCCTCAATGCTCAAACCAACAATTCTCCAACAAACTATCCATGATTCGTCAATACAAAACTCAACATTGACGAACGATATTTCAATGCCTTCTCAATGTTTTTTTGTAAGGGCCGCCTGATGTTTACGTCGGTGATTACGTAAGTTTGACGTCAGGAGATTGGAATAAAAACAGATTGGAATAGTTCTACGTTATAGGGCCCAGGAGTTAGTGTAATGCAGAAGTGCGGATATTAAGAATTTCGGAAATAATGCTGAAATCATCCTGTTGAGTGACATGAATGGCCATATGCAGGATCTAGACGGTTATACCGACAACAACGGAAAGTTAATGCTAGGTTTCTGTATGCAACGTAACCGCGTTATCGTGTCTGTGGGGCCTAAATGTGATGGCCAGATCACACAGGAAGGCGGAAATAGGCAGTGAACGATCGATTACTGTCTCATGACAAAAGTAATTTATTAGCTGAGAGACATGGTCATTGACGAAGAAGGGTATAGCAGCATAAGTAGTGAACACAAACGCATTATATTGAAAATGGGATATGTAGTTGGGAGAGTAAGGAACGAAGAATGACCACTCTAAATTTGAATGCTGAACAAATAAACGTAGTCATAACAGTCGAGAAAGAACTTGGCAAATGGCCAAGCAAGAGGTCGGAATATAGTGAGCTTCTAAGTGTAATGGCGAGAGAAATGAGGAAATATAACCAACAAGGTTGTTGGAAAGGAAAAAATGAAACCATGAAGGTGGTGGAGCAGGGACGTACGAGAAGCGATCGATGAATGGCAGAGAGCATCACGAGAGCATAGGCAGGCCAAGAATGCACAGTTGCCGCCGCATGAAATAGACAGGAAAAGGTAAATATACCGGGAAAAAAGATCTATGGTTAAAATACTAGCTCAAGCAAAAATTAAACGTGGAAGTGAATGCTGGTTGCCAGAAATACGTGAGAAATCGAAGGCCGCACTTGTAATATTTTGGAACCACATAAAATTATTAGGCAGGAAGTCAACAATAATACAACAACATATCCTAGACGAAGATGGAAATAAACTGGAAGGGGATGCGGGCATTAAATTACATCCGAAAAATAACAGCCGAATCTGTTCAAGGCAATGACGAGGTTGTAATTGAAGAAAAAAAAGAGCATGAAAGAGAACCAGGTCGAAAAAGATCTGGTGCTGACAAATTTCAACTGGAAGAAAGCCGAAGTGAAAATTCCTAAGCGCACAGCCACAGGGCTAGACGAGGATCCCGTCAGGCTGATTAATGAACTAGGACCAAAAAGTAAGGAAAGTCTGTTGTAAGCAGCAGAAAAATGCTTACAAGGTAGGCGAATACCAGACAGTTGGCGAAAAAAGCAGAATGAAATTTATTTACAAAGGTAAAGGGGAGAAAGAATTCCCTCGTATAGACCGTTGACCAATACATCTATAATATGCAAGTTAGCAATGCAGGTGCTCAAATGAAAACTGTAAACATGAGCAGAAAAAAATGGCATACTGTAAGAACTTTAGAATGGCTCCAGAATCGGTTTTGCGTTTGGGTGATGACTTATAGGCTGTCACTCAGTGTATAGAAATATCCATAGAAGAAAGGAGACCGTTACATGTGCCTTTTTTAGACATCACTGGAACATATGACAACGTAGACAATAACATCTTGTGGGATATTCTGGAAGGCGAAGGTACAGGCGACAACTGTATACAGTTTCTGAGGGAGATTTACCGAGAAAACACCGGTTGCATTGAATGGGAAGGGATGAGGAGCGACGAGAAAGTTGATATCACCAAGGGATAGAGACAGGGGTGCCCTCTATCCCCGCTGCTGTTTATGATGTGCATGACAAGGATGGAAAGGGTGTTTTACCCGCCGTGGTTGCTCAGTGGCTATGGTGTTAGGCTGCTGAGCACGAGGTCGCGGGATCAAATCCTGGCCACGGCGGCCGCATTTCGATGTGGGCGAAATGCGAAAACACCCGCGTACTTAGATTTAGGTGCACGTTAAAGAACCCCAGGTGGTCGACATTTCCGGAGTCCCCCACTACGGCGTGCCTCATAATCTGTACCCGAGCACACGAGGGTTGGACCCTCCCGCGTGTAGCCGTGCGCGGCTTAGCCGTGTCTGGGGAAAGGGGGATCCTGGGGGTTGAGCCGATGCTGGGTGTTTGGACCTTTAAGGCCCCCCGGCGGAGGCAACGCACCCCTTTGGCCTCTGCTTCACATAGACGGCACCCCCGGACTGACCAACCCGGGGGAAATCAGTAGTTGCCTTTTCCTGTCTCTCTCTCCCTCTAGCTTTCGTCTTTCCCTTACTTTCCACCTTTCCTGTCTCCTTCTCTCTTCTATTTACTTCCTTCTTCTTGGCGGCAAGGGTTAACCCTGTGTGGCTATCCAACCTTGGGTACACCATATTTGGTTATAGTGGCGGCGTACGACTGGCGTAGTGCAGACTTGCATGCAAGCTCTGCCGCGTCCCCTTCGTTGGGCTCCATGGTGGGCGGTCGGCGCTGTTGCCGAAATTATTATGCCTATTCACGGAAAATTCTTTTCCCCCACTTCCTGATCGCCCTCCTAAACGAGGGCGCACCGAAGTCTTTCAGTTTTCGGGCAACCGAACATGTAACTTTCCCCGCTTTCACGTCGTCCACTCTGATCAATCTGGAAAGACGGTGACAATGATCTCACCTTTTCTGGTACCGAAAACCCTGACTGAAGTCTTTGGACCTGGCTACAAAGCGTCGAAAATGGCAAGCGGCGATCTCCTACTGGAGCTTCGTGATGAGAAACAGCATGAAAAACTACCTAAACTAGTGTCCTTTGGCGACGTTCCGGTTACAGTTACCCCACACCGTACCATGAATACCACGCGCGGCGTCGTCTCCGATGCTGATTTGCTAGAGCTATCTGAAACTGAACTCCTGGAGGGCTGGAATGATCAGAACGTCGTCAGTGTCAAACGAATTAAGATTAGGCGGGAAGGGAAAAAAATTCAGACAAAACACCTAATACTTACTTTCGGCTCTAGTGTTCTGCGCGACACCATCGAGGCCGGGTACCTCAAGATTCGTGTTAGGCCATATGTGCCAAATCCCCTGAGAAGCTTCAAGTGTCAAAGGTTCGGCCACAGCTCACAGAACTGTCGAGGCCGGATGACTTGTGCCAAGTGTAGTGAAAACGAACAGTCCTCTGAAACATGCCAGAATACCCCACACTGTGTCAACTGTGATGGCGAGCATGCCGCGTACTCGCGGTCCTGCCCGTCTTGGAAAAAAGAAAAAGAAATAGTGACCATAAAAGTAAAAGAAAATATCACTTTCAAAGAGGCACGCAGGCGGGTTTCATTCCTGCCCAAGAAAAGCTTTGCCGATGTGACGCGCCAGGGGGCAGCGACACAAAGGCTTCCAGCGGCTGTCCGACCCACAGTGAGTGAGTCGGCAGTTACGCTATCTGCCCCCGCGGCGGTTGCAGCTAGCGCTGCTCCGTCAACCGAGGAGAAGGGACCATCGACCCCGAAGGTGGGCGCAGTCGAGGCTGCCTCAACCTCCCAGGTCCCTTCCAGCGCTGGCAACGGCCGGCGCAGCCAAATCCCCCAGGGAGCCCCATCGACCTCCGGGCTGGTGGGTGCAGGGGTCTTGCCCTCCAAGGCGGGACTCTCTCGGGAAACATCTCGCTCGCAAGAGCACGTGTCCGGCGCCTCACAAGAGGCAATGGACACTACACCTATTCTCAAGGCGCACCAAGCGCCTAAGGAGCGGCGAGGCTCCCTCGAACGCTCCAGAAAGGGCAGAACCCCCGTTACAGGGCCTCGAAAGAGCTCTGTAACCTAAGGCATCACCTCCCTTTCCGTACACACAGCACTTATTTACATTAAATATGGATACACAAATTATTCAATGGAACATCAGAGGTCTCCTTAGAAATCTTGATGATTTGCAAGAACTCATCCACAAACATAATCCAAAAGTGCTGTGTTTACAGGAAACACACTTAAAATCCAGACACACAAACTTTCTCCGTACGTATGTTACGTTTCGCAAAGATCGCGATGATGCCGTCGCATCATCGGGTGGTGTTGCGATTCTCACTCATAAAAGTATAGCATGTCAACCTTTACAGCTACGAACGCCCCTTGAAGCAGTGGCGGTGCGAGTTGTTCTGCTAAACAAGCTCATCACTATTTGCTCGCTTTATATACCCCCACATTACAAATTAACTAAACATGAATTTCAGTCCTTTATAGATGAATTGCCAGAACCTTATGTTGTTCTTGGCGACTTCAATGCACACAACTACCTGTGGGGCGACCCTCGTATAGATGCGCGAGGACGTCTTGTTGAACAGTTCCTTTTCTCTTCTGGTGCTTGTCTTCTCAATAAGAAGGAAGCGACATACTATTCTCTTGCAAACAGAACATTTTCTTCAATAGATCTTAGCCTAGTCTCCCCGTCACTACTGTCTGAACTTGAATGGGAAGTTAGCGACAATCCTTACGGGAGCGACCACTTCCCTATACTACTAAGATCATATAAGGAAAACGAATGTCTACCACAGGCTCCTAGGTGGAAAATCGATACAGCCGACTGGGAGAAATTCCGAACTCTCACCAGGATCTCATGGAATGACATGTCCTCTTTAGGAATTGATGCTGCCGTTCAGTAGTAAAGCAATGAAGGGGGCTAGTTGGTGAACATTCATGGTTATATTGCGCTCAGTTTTACAAACACGATATTAAGGAAGGACAGGACGTGGACGGACGTAGCGCAAACTACCAACTGTTTGATACTGTTGAAGAACGCGCTTATATACAAGGAGATACGGTGCGGGGGGGGGGGAGGCTGTACATGCAGAAAGATATGACAAGGTGACGACATGTGATTATAGTTTGGGTCAGGCATACATCGTTCACATGTACCCGTTCGCCCTGGCAAACTCTACCTCAGCTTTGATAAGCGCGATGGACGGAGTGCTTACGCACGTCTCTTTTTCTTTAGCAATCGCAAGCGCCTCCCATATTTCTCGCTCTGTTTTTGCTTTTGATGTTCCAATGACTGTGGTGCTTTCTATTAGCGGGGAGAAACTAGAGGAGAAAAAGAAATCCTGAGGTATGACTCTTGCCATTCTAAAATCATAAAAAAAGGCATCGCCAAGGCTTGCATCAGTCAAGCAATTGAAAAATCATGCCACCACGCTGTGAGGGAGAGCATCGATCTGCAAGTAAGCCGCTTAAGAAACAATGGGTACCCGAACAGCATGGTGGTGCAAATCTGTGAAAACTTGTTGCCCGAAATCAGAGCCAACAGGAAAAGGCAGAAAACACAGAAAAAATTGAAAAAACGCGTGGTGTTGCCTTACATCCATGGCTTGTCACATCGGATAAAAAAGACAGCCCAACGCCATGATGTCCAAGTTCTGTTCTCCGCCCCGCAAAAACTAAAAGGCATGTGCAAGAGGGTGAACGCAGGATCCAAAGAGGCCAACCCTAGTGCTACGGTCGGTCAGACTAAGCACGCGAAAAAGTACGTGGAATGCGCTACTTCAGTTGTTTACCAAATCCCACTAGATTGCGGGAAAGTATACATTGGGCAAACTGGACGTTGTCTAAATGATAGGTTACGGGAGCACAAATACACGTGCCAGCTTCTGACAGCACCTAGCAACTTGGCCGCACATTGCAAACAGTGCAAATGCTCCCCGCTAATAGAAAGCACCACAGTAATTGGAACATCAAAAGCAAAAACGGAGCGAGAAATATGGGAGGCGCTTGCGATTGCTAAAGAAAAAGAGACGTGCGTAAGCACTCCGTCCATCGCGCTTATCAAAGCTGAGGTAGAGTTTGCCAGGGCGAACGGGTGCATGTGAACGATGTATGCCTGACCCAAACTATAATTACACGTCGTCACTTTGTCATATCTTTCTGCATGTACCGCCTTCCCCCCCCCCCCCCCCCCCGCACCATATCTCCTTGTATATAAGCGCGTTCTTTAACAGTATCAAACAGTTGGTAGTTTGCGCTACGTCCGTCCACGTCCTGTCCTTCCGTAATATAGTGTTTGTAAAACTGAGCGCAATATAACCATGCCGTTCAGTATTTTACAGCCTTCATTATAGATGCCGCATCTAAATGCATATCTGAAGTAAGTGGTTTCGCATGCAAACGGCGCGTCCCGTGGTGGAACGACGAATGTAGGATCGCTCGTAAGAAACAGAACAAAGCCTGGGGGCTGCTACGCGCTTCCCCCACTGCAGAGAATCTTATCAATTTTAAGAAAGTAAAGTCCCAAGGCAGGAGAACCCGCAGAAAGGCCAAAAGAGAAAGTTGGCAGAACTTTTTATCGAGTAGTAACTCTTTTACAGATGAGGCTAAAGTCTGGAACAGGGTAAATAGGATTAGAGGACGACCAACCTACTCACTCCCTCTGGTAAATACACAGGGCGATACACTGCAAGATCAGGCAGACTCACTTGGGGAACACTTTGACAGCGTTTCAAGTTCCACCAATTATTTAAAATCCTTTCTCAAACATAAACAAATAGAAGAATGCAAGCCACTCATAAGAAAGTGCCAGCAGAACGAACCGTTCAACCGTCCTTTTAGTATTGCAGAGTTGAGAGCTGCCTTCAGCGCATGCAAGAGCTCTGCACCGGGATCTGATAGAATCATGTATGAAATGCTCAAAAACTTACACAATGACACGCAAGATACACTACTTACACTTTTCAATACTATCTGGGGCGCAGGGTACCTTCCAACGGCATGGAAAGAAGCCATTGTGGTCCCTGTTTTGAAACAAGGGAAAGACCCTTCCTCAGTGGCAAGTTACCGCCCGATAGCTCTCACAAGTTGCATGTCTAAGGTATTTGAAAAAATGATAAACCGGCGACTCATCCATTTCCTTGAACAAAACAAAATGCTTGATCCCTATCAGTGTGGCTTCCGAGAAGGGCGCTCCACAACCGACCATCTTGTACGTATTGAAGGACATATTCGTGACGCGTTTGTATACAAACAGTTTTTCTTATCGATATTCCTCGATATGGACAAGGCGTACGATACAGCATGGCGCTACGGAATCTTGAGAGATTTGTCAGAAATGGGCCATTCACGGTAACATGCTAAACATAATAAAAAGCTACTTGTCCAATCGTACCTTCCGGGTAAAAGTCGGCAATGTGCTGTCACGTCCTTTTACACAAGAAACTGGTGTACCCCAGGGAGGCGTGCTCAGTTGCACACTTTTTATTGTTAAGATGACAACGCTTCGTGCTTCCTTACCACCGGCCATTTTTTACTCTGTCTATGTGGACGACATTCAAATAGGCTTCAAATCCCGTAACCTCGCAGTATGCGAGAGACAGGTACAGCATAGTTTGAACAAGGTGCCAAGGTGGGCAGAGAAAAATGGTTTTAAAATCAATCCTCAAAAGAGTTCTTGTGTTCTGTTTTCAAGAAAGAGAGGCCTGGTTCCGGATCCTTGCTTAGAAATGTGTGGACAATAGATACCTGTAAACAAACAGCACAAATTTCTAGGTGTTATACTGGACAATAGACTCACTTTCGTCCCACACATAAAACATCTTAAAGAAAAATGTCTGAAAACAATGAACTTAATGAAACTCCTATCGCGGACTACGTGGGGTAGTGACAGGACGTGCTTAATGAATCTCTATAAGAGCCTGATTCGGTCACGATTAGATTATGGTGCCGTGATCTATCATTCAGCCGCCCCGAGCGCGCTAAAGGTGCTAGACCTTGTTGACCATCTAGGTATCTGTTTAGCCACAGGCGCTTTCAGAACAAGCCCGATTGAAAGCTTATATGCCGAATCGAATGAATGGTCTCTCCACCTACAGAGATCATACATCAGCTTTACACATCTCCTTAAAGTACGCTCTAATCCTGAACATCCATGTTTTGATACCGTTACCGATATGACGTGCGCTACACTTTTCAGTAATCGTCCCTCCATAAGACAGCCTTTCTCGTTGCGTGTGAGGGAGCTTAGTGATGAAATGCGTGTCCCAATCCTCGAGCTTCGCCCAATGCATCCAGCCAAGCTGCTACCTCCTTGGGAGTGGCAGCTGATACAATGCGATATGTCCTTCATGCAAGTTACAAAACACGCTCCAGAGATTGAAATCCAAATGCATTTCCGAGAACTCCAGCACAAGTACTCCTGCACGCAGTTCTACACAGACGCATCGAAGTCACACGACGGGGTGTCCTATGCAGCCGTCGGTCCATCCTTCTCGGAAACCGATGTACTGCATCCGGAAACTAGTATCTTTACGGCTGAGGCTTACGCACTGCTGTCGGTCGTAAAGCATAAAAATAAATCAAAACTCCAGAAATCAATTATATATACGGACTCCCTAAGTGCTGTGAAGGCCTTAATTTCACCTTCTAAGCACAAAAATCCAGTAATCAATGAACTATATTCCGTCCTATGTAAAACGTATATATGTAACCAGCATGTCATCATATGCTGGGTGCCGGGTCATAGGGGCATCGAAGGCAATGTTCTGGCGGACCAGATGGCCACATGCCTCATAATCAGAAAGTGGTTTTGGCACGTAAAACTCCATAATTAAAAAAAAGGGTGCTAGAGGGAAGCAATACCAGGGGCAGTATAACGTAAAACTATTCCAATGTGTTTTTATTCCAATCTCCTGACGTCAAATTTGCGTAACCTCCGAGGCAAGCATCGGGCGGTCACCTGCAGGGTTGTCTGAACAGACCAATCACACGCTCTCCTCGTTCTTAGGAGGTCACGTTTGTTTGCTTGAAAAACGAACATTGCCTACACTGAGCGGCTTGTTTTATCTAATTGGCTGACAAGAGGCGAGGTGCACGCTCAAGTGGAGAGGGATTCGATGGGGCTGAGCCACAACACTGAAAATCGATAACCGGATGAAGAGGGTGGTGCCGGCGTGTACCATTGGCCAGCTTTCCCTTATCTTGCTGTGGCTGGTCGAAAATCGCGGCGGCACGCAACGGAAGCTAAAGAATGACGCGAAAACGGATCTTCAGCAAAGAACAGTTGGAGGAACGAGGCCGTAAACGTGCGGAAAGTGCTCGAAAACATTACACGGCCACGTAAGAAGATTTATTATACGCAAATAAACCCATGCTGTCCGGCAGGTGTGAGTAGCCAGTGCCTGAGCGATCGGCGGCAGCCATTTTTCATTTCTTTCGGAACGGGGCAGCCAGCGCCTATTCAGGAAAAAATTCTGTTTTGTTCGGCATATTAATGCTTTTTTAACGCGTACACATCACTTTGACGTGGTGAGTTTTTGCTGTTTTGAGACGTCACGTGACAGGCAGGTGAAGTAGGTGCAGCCCGAAAACTTTTGACCAATAGCCGAGGGCTAATGGCGAAAAGGCGTTGAATCAGAAAAAAAACTAGTTTTCTTTTGTTCGGTCAAATCATGCATAATCAGTGTGTACACGTCATATCAGATGGGGGAGCTGTCGCGATTTTCGTGACGTCGCGTGACAAACAGGTGAAGTAGGGGTGGTCCCAAAATGTTTTCGACCAATCGCGGAGGGCTGATTGCAGAACTGGAATAGAAAAGTTTGGAATAGTTTTACGTTATAGCGCCCCAGGTTTAATCTCTCATACAAACACGCGGACACCATACTTGAACAGCAGCTTGAAGGCGCGCTATAACGTAAAGCTACTCCAAACTTTTCTATTCCGATTCTGTAATGAGCCCTCCACGACTGGTCAAAAAATTTTAAGGCCGCCCCCAACTTCGCCTGTCGGTCACGCGACGTCACGAAAGCCGCGATAGCTCCCATCTGATTGTACACACTAATTATGCATGATGAAACCCAACAAAAAATAATCATTCCCAATTCGATGCTTTTCGCCATTAGCCCTCTGCTATTGGTCCAAAGATGTCGGGCTGCACCAACTGCAACCTGTATGTCATGCGACATCACAAAACCGCGCAAACTCCCCGCATCAAAGTGAAGTATACGCGTTAAAGATGCATTAATATGCCGAATAAAACCGAATTTTTTTTCCTGAACAGCGAGAGACTATCCCGTTCCGAAAGGAATAGAGGATGGCTGCCCGCCAATCGTTCAGGCAATCACTACTCGCACCTGCCGGTGAGCATGGATTTATTTTCGTATAATAAAGCTGCTTGCGTGGCAGTAAAGCGTTCATGGTTATATTGCGCTTAGTTTTACACTGACGATATTAAGTGAAGGACACGACGCGGACGGACGTAGCGCAAACTACCAACTGTTCAATACTGTTAAAGAACGCGCTTATATACAAGGAGATATGGCGAAGGTGGGGGGGAGGGCAGATATAGATAGATATGACACGGTGACGACATGTGATCATAGTTCGGGCCACGCATACATCGTTCACTTGCACCCGTTCGCCCTGGCAAACTCGACCTCAGCGTTGATAAGCGCGATGGACGGAGTGCTTACGCACATCTCTTTTTCTTTAGCTATCGCAAGCGCCTGCCATATTTCTCGCTCCGTTTTTGTTTTTGATGTGCCAATGACTGTACTGCTTTCTAGTAGGGGAGAGCATTTTCATTGTTTGCAATGTGCAGCCAAGTTGCTAGGTGCTGTCAGAAGCTGGCACGTGTATTTGTGCTCCCGTAACGTATCATTTAGACAACGTCCAGTTTGCCCAATGTATACTTTCTCGTAATCTAGTGGGATTTGGTAAACCATTTACCAATCACATGATTTAGACCCGTTGAGATGGCTCTGCAGCACGCACGCACGCACGCACGCACGCACGCACGCACGCACGCACGCACGCACGCACGCACGCACGCACGCACGCACGCACGCACACACACACACACACACACACAGACACACACACACACAGACAGAGGTCGTAATTGCTCGCTTGACACGTACAGGTCCGTCCAAAGTGGACGAACGATGCTGGATAGGTAACTAGCCCTGCAACATTGCTTCGCATAAATTCAATTTCCACAGTGCATGGAATCTGCGGAATTTTTTCAATAGCGTTTACTCTCTTCTTTAACCCCGTATAGAGGCCGCTTAGCTTGCTTTTCAGCCGTTGCGAAAACATTTATTTGCTATTGGAATGATAGCTCTTTCATGCAGGTAACCATTGCACAGTTAACTTGTTTATTGGACCATGGCGGAGCATGCATAATAGGTTTGGATTATCTGAAGTTTGACATAAGGGCTGTGCACGAACTCTGCAATTTATGAAACGTTCGGTTGCATTATTTGTCTTCTCATGGTTATACCTGCCGTAATCGCAGGCGGATGCCTTAAGAAAACTTTTGCAACAGCGATATGCACCACGGAGCTTAGTCGGCATTGCGTGCTGTGTGAACATAAGCCACCGTCAACTGCGGCACTTGGACTCGCTTGTCGTTACCGCTGATAGCGTCCGAAAGTCCCAACAATCACACGATGCAAGCGAAATCGCACAGCTCTCATGTTTCTAGCCTTTTTCTCAAATCCACGTTCCCTGAGACTGACGTGATCCTGGCGGTCAACTCTGCGCGTCTACCGCGTCTACACTTTGAATGCATTGTGTGAATCCGCACTTCAAGCTGTCATTACGAGGGGATTCGCAAGCTCGTTTGTGGATGGTCAACGCTTTTGACGCGACCGAACAGTGGTTTGTAGTAATACCACCGCCCGGCGCCAAGCTGCTCTAATTCTAATTCTAATTATAGAGCACATTGGACATCAGAAACTTGAAATACGATTTTTTTTAATGAACGGACGCCTTTTCGGTCATTTAGCACTGTCGGAAAGTTGCATTTACCAATATCAAAACTAACAGAAGCATTGAAAGCGAATATGAAGATTGCACTTGTGTATTATTATATCACCTGCCGTGGTTGCTTAGTGGCTATGGTGTTGGGTTGCTGAGCGCGAGGTCGCGGGATTGAATCCCGGCCACGGCGGCGGCGTTTCGATGGAGGTGAAGGCACCCGTGTACTCAGATTTCATCATCATCATCAGCCTGGTTACGCCCACTGCAGGGCAAAGGCCTCTCCCATACTTCTTCAACAACCCCGGTCATGTACTAATTGTGGCCATGCCATGCCTGCAAACTTCTTAATCTCATCCGCCCACCTAACTTTCTGCCGCCCCCTGCTACGCTTCCCTTCCCTTGGGATCCAGTCCGCAACCCTTAATGACCATCGGTTATCTTCCCTCCTCATTACATGTCGTGCCCATGCCCATTTCTTTTTCTTGATTTCAACTAAGATGTCATTAACTCGCGTTTGTTCCCTCACCCAATCTGCTCTTTTCTTATCCCTTAACGTTACACCTATCATTCTTCTTTCCATAGCTCGTTGCGTCGTCCTCAATTTGAGTAGAACCCTTTTCGTAAGCCTCCAGGTTTCTGCCCCGTAGGTGAGTACTGGTAAGACACAGCTATTATATACTTTTCTCTTGAGGGATAATGGCAACCTGCTGTTCATGATCTGAGAATGCCTGCCAAACGCACCCCAGCCCATTCTTATTCTTCTGATTATTTCCGTCTCATGATCCGGATCCGCCGTCACTACCTGCCCTAAGTAGATGTATTCCCTTACGACTTCCAGTGCCTCGCTGCCTATTGTAAATTGCTGTTCTCTTCCGAGACTGTTAAGCATTACTTTAGTTTTCTGCAGATTAATTTTTAGACCCACTCTTCTGATTTGCCTCTCCAGGTCAGTGAGCATGCATTGCAATTGGTCCCCTGAGTTACTAAGCAAGGCAATATCATCAGCGAATCGCAAGTTACTAAGGTATTCTCCATTAACTTTTATCCCCAATTCTTCCCAATCCAGGTCTCTGAATACCTCCTGTAAACACGCTGTGAATAGCATTGGAGATATCGTATCTCCCTGCCTGACGCCTTTCTTTATTGGGATTTTGTTGCTTGCTTTATGGAGGACTACGGTGGCTGTGGAGCCGCTATAGATATCTTTCAGTATTTTTACATACGGCTGAGATTTAGGTGCACGTTAAAGAGCCCCTGGTAGTCCAAATTGTTCCGGAGTGCCCCACTACGGTGTGCACGTAAAACCTCATAATTTAATTTTCTTTTTGTATTGAAAAATCCCTCTTCCAAAAAAGGATATGCATCCCATCATTGACACTTAGTGAGATCCTAGGAACTGATAAGGATTTCAGACGAGTGCGCAGTTGGGCTGGTTGGTTCACGATTATCTAGCAGAAAACAGCGCTAAACGACAGGACGAAGAGAGGGAATTGCAGTGCTGCGGTCTGTGTCCCTCTCTATCCTGTCGTTTAGTGCTGATTTCTGCTGATAAGGCTTGTCAGCGGTACTATGCGTATCCGCGCGCTCAAAGCCACAGATGAGTTGACTCCATCATAGAAATTTTTATTACTTAACAGACGCCGCTGTGCTAGCGGCGTTACACTATGCTGATAATGCTGGAGCACTCGATTAAAAGCTGCATGCATTGGGGTGAACCTATAGCGCCAAAGCACATGTGCGCTGAGTGAGTGTGGATATTGCCTTATATGCGGTGACTATACAGGTGACGAGTTGCTTCAGGCGTACGATGCCCCTTATAATGCTTGCAGCATAGTTTACACGAGCCCGTCCATTTTTAGCTTCGCTAAATGCTTGCCTGATGGCTGGTGTAAATACAAGCATGAATGTGTGTGAGCAACTAGCAAAGGTGTTCTTTCTGCTTTAGTAGCTGCAGTAGAGCGATAGCACCACCCACATCGAGCTCGTTCGGTATATAGTTCTGGTTTTACTGAATCAGGAAATAACATTTTCTTTTCTGTGAAGGGACAGCCCTCGTGAAACTACAATGAAATGCGTGAACATACTGTTTTCCTCTTGCCTATATTCTCTTTTATAGATGCGCGTATAGGCAATTCAGGAGCATGCAGGAGCACGATGGAGTACATATGTAATGGTTCTGCTATGCGCTGGTCACATGTCTTGTACTCGTAATGTGATAATGAACAAACTTGTTGTCTTCATTAAAATAAAGCTCTGGGTGGTGCACATGCTATGGTGTTCTAGCAGTTCATAGCGTTGTCTGAAAATTTTGAAGGTAGTACCTGCTTGTAGAGCGCTTACGTCCTCCTGTCTACGGTTACGCAGCTACCTAGGAAAATTGTACTTGACTATTTCAAATCATCACATCAAGCCAAAGCCTTTATGCGAGTTTTGTTCATCGTTTTTTTTTCACATTTATTTATTTCACTTCGTTATGAGGCTGGTAATATTGGACACCTTCTGCCTATTACTAGCGGAATTACTATTACCACGGCGCGTAAGCCGTAATTCAGTTGTTATATTAATGTATTATTTTATACATTATATTTTTGCATGCAGATTTGCCCGTCAGTACTGTATGCGCTGAATGTATGAACGCGATGTTTCTTTATTAGGGAGGGGGGAAGCATTTTTTATCTGCTTCTCATGGTACTCATAAAGTATAAAAATGGGCTAGTTGGCATTTGGACATCATGATCGGTCCAAAAAAATCAAGGGAAGTGGTGTTGATGGTGGAAGCAAATAAGTGCATAGACAGCGCCTAATGAACATTCTCTATGTTTCTGTGCGCTACCCAAGATAACGCACGTAATTTCACGCACCGCTTCTTTGGCCGTCCAGAGGTGTACAACTGTCTAGGCATAGCGGACTTCAGGCATAAGGCAAACAAGTAGCATTCTTTTATTTTCGTTGAACCAAACGCACACTTTGTACAGAGGGTAGTGGAAATATTAAATACCAAATCGCAGACCCGATGACGCACACGAGTTCCGGGACCTGTATGACTTTCGCGTGCCTGCGGGGTTAGTGCAACGCTGAGCGCTCACACATTTGCCACAAAACACACAGAGGCGCGCGCACAGCCCAAGGACGGCCGCAACGTACGGTTTAATAGAATCAACATGGCTTTCAGCATGCAACACGACGGCACGTTGGCACTGCGACCAACAACCGCTTGCAGACAAGAAGGAGCGTCAAATCGACGTAGCCCGGGAAAGTATAGAAGGCGCCAGTCACAAGTGAGCGTATGTACACGAAACTCGCTTAAACGAGACCTCAAAGCGCAGCGAAGCAATGCCGAATTTCGTGGGCATGCACATTTTATATCGCGGTGTTTGCAATCTCGGGGAGATTGAAGCCGAAAATAACGTGCATTTTCAATTTCCAGGGGGCTAATCCGATCGAAAACGTCAGTTTTCCAGGCTGCAAGCCGCAGGCGCGACGCGCTAGTAGAGCGGAACAATACTTATACGGAACAGGCGTCGTGCGGTCTAGTAATTGCAGGAAGCGGTCGTTGGAAGCAAAATCAGAATAATCTCGTTGCACGTTGCGCTAAAACGAGGGCAATGCTTTTTTATTGATTCGTAGGTTGTTCGCCAATGGTTCTCAAACTAAGAGCAATTTAGTCGCGCTAAGGGATTAAGTCCGCCGAAAACACGCGCGTCAGAACTGTGCAAGCCGAGAGCAGCGGTATCAGAAGCAGCACGGATCTAGAAAGACAGGCACCAAAGCTGCGCTGAACCGTCATGCTTCGCGGGAAAGAGTTAGGTATTTGGTTACTTCCAGCCAGCGTACGGCCAACAGCATAAAAAAAAAACACATACAAATATAAGCGAAAACAGCAGGGAATTGTCTGTACAGTTATTTATATTGCACGAGGGAAGTTTACAAACAGTAGTTAACACAACGCGGATAGTTGTTTGTACACTTATGCACAATGAACATGAAAAGTTTACAAAGAGAACAGCACAATGCGGGGAGTTGTCTGTACACTTATACACAATGAACGTCGACGTCGCTAAAGCCGGTGATTTCGTCATTAGGAGGGGGACGTCGCTGCCAGCTCAACAAAGTTTTCTCTTTTTAAGCAAACCGCCGAGGCTTAACGGTTGAATTGACCAGTTAAGTCTCACGGCCTCTTCTTCATGGACCGCGCTGTGTTCTCACTGTAAAGCCAAGCGACTGTGTGAACAATTGGCCGTAGTGCCGCATAGATTGCTCGAATCCCTGACATTACATCAAGTGAAAAGAAAAGAAAAGGGCTGCCACTGCAATACATTTCTTTTACTGCTACTTTGTAAAAAAATTGAGAGAGATTGTGTTGATAGGACATTAGAAAAGTTAAACAGGCATGCGTCGCACCATGTCTGTCACCACACTATTTAAACAAAGACATAACAAAATAGCAGAAGCTGACGCGAAGTAATTTTACGTTCACTTTTCTCTTGCAGAAAAAAATAAGAAAAAGATAAAGAGGCTGCCTTGAAGAAGTAACTTTTCTCAGAAATTTCCTTTTCCTATTCGCCCTTTACCTTACCCCCAGTGTGGGGTAGGAAATCGGATGCTCGTCTGGTTGACCTCCCGCCTTTCCTTTCCTAGCGTTTTCTCTCTTTGGGGGCAGGCTATGTACGGATCCATTCCGAGTCATAATTTTTGTAGAAACCCATGGCCGTAGCTTTCCAGCATCATTATATTGTTTCCAGAATACTTATCAAACGGTATTGCAAGTAATTCGAAGCTTCGGAGCCCGTTCATTGGAAGCTTGCTTGCGCCGGCAGGAATCATCAAGGTGCTTCTCAACGTACCAGAGCGTCCGATTAGGACCGGTTAAATCTCCACGGACCGGATGTTATTACCTAACTGAGTGTTGCTTTATTGCATACAATCCTTTCACGACGAATGCCGCGACAATTAATTTTGAGAATGACGACACTATGGCGGGCCAGAGTATCGTTGCTCATTTAGCATTATCAACGTAAATAAATAAAAAAAATACTAAAGGAAGGAAAAGGTGACCTTGCGCATTTATGGCTCTTGGCAATATTGAACGAATGCAAGTGCCTAAATACTCAGGAAGAAGTAAAAAAAAAAAAGAGGCAAGAAATACAGACACGCCCGACAGGTTGGACAGGAGCACTGAAGCTTCGCCAGGGGGGGGGGGGGGGGGCACGTTGGTCGTCGCCATGCGCTCTCCCTGCTTGCCTGCATGCGTTGCCTCTGGAGGTTGCATTTTGTTCACTCTAGGCGCTTGGGCTTTTGTCGGAACTGCGAACGCTTTCTGAAACAGTAGCAGTAAGACAACAGTAACGGCGTCAGATTTCATAGCGCCGCTTCTCTCAAAGTACGTATCATCTGCAACGTTTACTAGTGCGACTGTGATCCTCTTTAGATAACTCGCCGTGTCATTGAAACCAACAGCCGTATACGCGAATAAACATTGATCTATTCAGTAATAACAAATAAGTTAGCTGACGCCATTTGCTCAGTTTTTTTAAATGCGGCAGATAATGCGGAAATTATGACTTTGGAAGTCATGTGACGTAACGGCTAACATCACATTAAGCAATACTCAATTGAAAACGGTGCATTCTTTCGGTTACCCGCTTGTGCATTCCGGCACTCGAAATAAAACGCGGGTAAGAATTACAGTGAACGCGACATTGCCCGCTCGAACGGGCTGCTGTCATAGTTGTAGCTACACGTATTTTTGTGCGCAGTGGCAGCAGCCAGTGACCATTATTTTTGAGCGCGCAGTTACTATGCCGCGATCCATACGAACATTGCGTATTGTTCCTGGAAGAATCACTGAATAATATCATTTAACGTACGTAACATATTACAGTCATACATTCAGCAGTTGTGCGACCGAGTGTTCATTCCTGGGCCTGCAAAGCTCCATGGTCTAGAGCTTCTTGTAATAATTTACGAATAAATTGGTAGTTATCATCATAATTGTTATAAAGTGACTGCAGCGGCATGATGCTTTTGCCTTTCTGCAGCGCGCTTTATTATTTCTAGAGCTTGGTCTTGGTCACTTGCATTTGAGCGTTAACTAATCTCACAAGGTCCAAACACTTACCATCTAAAACACAGTTATGCGTAACATTGGTGATGGTATGTCTTGTACAACCTTCCGTGGGGTGCCCTATACTAAAATTTTGAAAGTACCTAACAAAGAAAACAAAACAAGCTGTTTTTCTACCACTGGGAGACTTCATGCCCCGTTTAGAATGACAACTAGTACACTTAAGGACACTTACGATATTACAACTTAGATTATTCCAGATTACTTACTTACAGATTACTTACAAGACAGGCATAGAAGTCACCCGTGCAACAATAACTGCAAGATCTTAGGGCTGTGTTTCTTTCCGGAGAGAATGGAGGTCTGATCCATATAGCGCTTCTAACAACGTTCGGTGAGCAGAAGCAAATCGGCGTTATGCAGAAAATGGGAGCCGAGGGCACTCGCGATACACATAGAAGTTCTGGACCTCTAAACAGGGGTCCCTGGAAGTTCGCTAAGTAGATTTAAGTATTTTGAAGGAAAAGAGGTGAAGGCGACTAAAATTATATGGTTCATATAACCCAGTTGTTTCTTTTACAATGTGCACACAATTCGACAGAATAAGAGAGGCCGTAACTCGTGTGGCCGCACTTGATTACAGGCAGTTTACAAGGCCTCGTACTGCAATACCAGCGCTCTAAGGCATGAGACACTCAGAAGACTCCTCTATAATTGCCCAGACGGTTGGTACTCGATCACAGGAATCTGGGGATGAATACACATCGCCTTTTATTCGTAAATGCTCTTTGCCAGTGGACCACCGCCTTTGATGATAATATGTCCATATATCACGATTGTCTGGCACGTCCTTTTACAAACAGTTCTAGCGTAAGAACATTTTTTGTGAGTACAGGCCCCGATCGCACGGCTCTGTAATTACAGGTCTGATCACGCGTCCAGTGGCGTGCAAGCTTTCGACATGGTATGCACATAGTTTGTTCGTTATACTGTTCAAACAGGTGTATAAGACCAATAGAAGGGAGTTGTTGTAATAGTAGCCGTCATGCGATGTCTTACTATTGAGCTCCCCCTTTTGTATGCAGAATGCCAGTGCGGAACTCGGGCTTCGTTACTTCTGTTACGCGTGCTACACAATGGCCATGACTGCCAGTCAGATTGCCGTGACTGGCCATGACTTACTCGTCGTGGCTTCCAGGTGATCAGTGGTCTAGCCGTGGTATCCGCCGTAACCGCCATGGCCGTAGCCAGAGATGCCGTACGCGGGCACGTGCTTTCCGTTGGCCGAGTGGTAGGGTGCGGCGGCCGGTAGGCTCGTCTTGGTGCCGGGCTCGTTTGTCTTGACCATCGCACGGAAGCCCCACTTGTCGGCCACATAGTGCACGTGCCTGTGGCGGCCGTCGATGTTGCCCAGGTAGTAGGAGCCCACCACTGGTCCGTGCTTGGAGCCGGTCTCGTGACGGCCGTGGATACTGCCGTAGCCGTCCACAATGTCGTAACCGAACGAGTATTCACCGTAGTCCTAGCAAGGGACAAAAGAGTCACGTAAATTACATGAATAAAAGTTTGGCTACACCAATTTCTTTCGCCATATTTGAAGCCAGCAACAGCGTCCCTGCCTTGGTACTTGCTCAAAATCGTTCAAACAGCCCTACTTAAAGGCGATCTGTGCAGGGATAATGCAACGATTTTATTCCAACGCTATTCTTTCCGCGCTCCGTCAGCAGTCCTAGCAGCGCTCCACCTTCATTGTACACGGAATTGGACGGTCGTGAATTGCGGATGGGCATAAAAGGAATACAATCGAGAGAAAGGAATCGTTACATTATGCTGGCCCCGTATGACTTATGCGACTCCACTAATTATGGTAGAACGCGCGTAATCGCCACGCCACTCGACAAATGAGAGCTGGACAACCATTTTGTCCTCAAAAAAGGCGCTCATACTGAGGTACTATCAGGTAACCTTCTGATTCGTCGCCATCAATAGCATTGCAAACTTAGACTACAATAAGTGTCATGCCGTCAGTGCTATCGTATTATTAGCAAGTAGCTTGGAAAACCTGCTCTCGTCTAGCATTCCGATTGCCGAATCAAAATGTGTGAGGAAATTAAAGTTACACGAACGCTTCATGAACCTTTTGTCATTCATTAATGACAAAACGTTCGTGAAGCGTTCGTGTAACTTCACTTTCCTTCCTCACATATTTTGATCTATTAGTTCTCGTAATACAAATAAAATCAAATAAAATCAATATAAGCACTGAATTACACCGTGCATTAAGTTTTGTATAGAAAGGATGTTAGAAGTTCTGCTAGTGAAAGTTTGTTTTCCTATTATTAGGCAACTAGGAGTGACCGCCGCCACCTCAAACGCCAACGCCGTAGGTAACGAATAATAATAATAATAATAATAATAATAATAATAATAATAATAATAATAATAATAATAATAATAATAATAATAATAATAATAATAATAATAATAAAGGGAACAGCACCAGAGGAAGTTGTCAGAGTCATATCTATGCATTCAATACCGCACTACATATGCATTCTGTGATCTGAAATTAGCTACAAAACCTATTACGTAACGGTAACAAGGCAAGAAGCTTAGGCCACCTTGGTTCCCTCTCCACTGCTTCCAAAACTACTCCCTGGCTTTCACTGCATGCGCTGGGTGTGAAAAAACAACAACAACAAAGAAATTACGAAACTTACGTTCTGCTTCCTGTACGTGTTGCTGTGACCTCCTTGATGCCCGTGGTAACCAGCATTTGCCAGGGCCAGGAGTGCAAAAAAGACAGCAGCCTGCAGAGAAGACCGGGAATGTTAAGGTTTGCTAGAACGATCTTATGCCACAACAACTGAATTTATTACTTGTGCACCGAAAATTACGAAGCTGCGAGGCATCAACGCATGTGTGCGTGTTAGAATTTATGGGATAGCTCATATCTGGCGCATATTAGGCGAGTTTTCACAATACCATCAGGACGAGCTAATAGGAGGAAGTGCTCGAAGAAAGAAGCCGGCATGAAGCGCTTGTCAATTGCATTTCATGACAAATACGAACGTAAAAAAAATCTGGGCCCATTATTTACAAAAAACGATTGGTGTCCAATTCACAAAGCTTCTCGTTCGTAGGTGCTCCTTTCCGTTGACTGTCGACTTCGATAATCGCATGCCCGACATAAGGATATTCTGGAATTTTCTCTTACGGACAAGTCTAGTGTCGAAGGTTTTTGTGAATGCGGGCTGTCTTTCATAAGTGCTTTCCACGACTGATAATGGGCCTGGCGACAGCGTCCTTATTCGCGCCTATCGTTATCTTGAGTATCAGGCGCCCGAACGCCAGCCAATCAGGAAATCATCTGACATAAACAAAAAATTGCTATGAAAAGCTCAGTTTTGTTTTCGTTCGTATTGGTTCACGAGGCAACGCACAAAGCAAAATCTAGTACACCAATACAGAAAACAAATTATTTAGACTCGACAGCTTTCCTTCGGCAATCAAATATATCTAGCAGTGACAGTGGATGCCCATGTCATAGAGATTTTCTATCTTCTTTTTATTTTCGTTGATTCATACCGCAATTCTCCAAGTCTTTGGGCTTGTACAAGGCTTAATTCATGTCTTTTCTATGATGTATATTCTCGCTGTTTCGTTCCGTCTCGAGCGCTGCTTTGTCAAACAAGCTTGCAAAGGTTAGTCCAAAGCACCATGTCAGACAACATTTTCTTGACTTTGCTGCTGCGCTCTCGCGGCAAGTCAGGCTCATCCACTAGTAGCAGGACGGGAGGAGCAGCGGCAAATAATTATTGGCGGGCAGATTTCCGAAGCGTTAAATTATCAGGCTGCTTGGATCAACAACCTAATAATTTTTCACCAGGTTCACAGAGCATCCGTTTAGCGGGCGTCGAAGACTGGGTGGAGCATACACGCGGTCTGCAGGCAAGCGAAAAAAAAAAAAAACATTAAAAAAAGGCGATGTCGCCAACTCGGCAGAATTCCCGCGTTGCCATATCCACGGGGCCGTACCGAGGTGCGCGAACACGGACTGCGCGGCGACAGCGAACCGATGCCCGCACCGGCACCGGTTGACTGTTGGCCGCGCAGCGTGGAGCAACAAGCGGCGGCAGCGCGCGCCCTTGAGGCGCCACCGCTCACTACTCACGAGTGCGAGCGTCATCGTGGTCGTCGTTGCGTCTCCGGCGGTGCGCACTGATCGAGCGAAGGGAGCGCGCGTCGGCGGTACACTGCTTGGTGGGGAGTGACCCTAGCGCAGCGGGCCGCTTTATACGGCCATTTCCGGGCGGTGCTGCACCCACCTACTTTCTCCGCGGAACGGGCCAATCCGGCAGCGCAGAAAAGAAAGTATCTAGGCTAGCGGAGGTTATTAAAAGGGAGTCCCCTTGTAATCCCCCGGCCTTTGTTGCGCCGCATTAAACTCTTTCTTCAAACGGTTCTCACCATTGCGCCTCGCTTTCCCACGTGGCTTTTCCTTTTCGCCTCAGCTCGAGTGCGCCTCCTCTCAGACTGGCTGGAGATGAGGTGCGCATTACCTGTTTTACGCAGAACTGGGGAAAAGAGAGAGAGAGAGTAAAAAGTAATAATAATGCAACGCCGGGCCGACGCGCTGCGTTGTTCCGCTTCCGACGGTAAACATGCATTCCGAGAACACGCATTCATGTCAATCGCTAAGCGGTGGCCGTTTTGTCGCCGCTATCAACAAAGCAAGGCGCTACTAGACGGCTCTCCACGGGCCACTGGCAGAGGAGGAAACATGGAACGAACGTCGTTGTGGTCACCGATTTACTTGCGCAGGGAAGATAGCTATAGCTCTGTGTGCTCTGTAACGACAGCGATTGCGCTCACGTAATTAGTCACACACACACACACACACACACACACACACACACACACACACACACACACACACACACACACACACACACACACACACACACACGCACACGCACACGCACACACGCACACGCACACGCACACGCACGCACGCACAGACACAGACACAGACGCGCACAGACACAGACACAGACGCGCACACACACAGACACACATTTCACCTGCTAACAACTTATCATCACAACAACACAACATTTCACCTGCTTTACATTTACACAATATTTACAACTTGCACGAATGTTATCGTTGAATCTATCTGTTGTACAACCAAGCCTTGTATAATCAGATTGCATGCGCGACACGAATTGTGTAGTAGTTTCTGGAAACCACGCGCGCCCCATCGATTACACTAGAAACTTCGAATGAGTGATGTGTAAAAGCCGACGCGCTTGACGCGCAGATCAGATTCCGAAGATCGCCGACCATGTTCGCCGCTATCGTTTTGCTTTGAGTGTAACTTGCTTTTGTGGGCGCAGATTCAACCAATAAAAAGTTGTACACAGTTTTGGTGCTGTGTTCTTCCCCGTGACTACTATGCGACAGTATTTGAAGCACTTCCTCTCACGTTTTGGTGTTTCAGCACATTTCCGAGTTTCGCGACATTCTGTGCACAATGAGCGTTAACCCGTGGGTAAGATACTGGCCTTCTGAGCTTAGGGTCATAGGTTCGAAACTCACCACTGCAAACGTTTTCCTTTTCCAATTTATTTTGTTTTTATACGTAAATTTATAGCGATTCGTCTTACGTGACAGACAGACCGGCGGGTTTCCTTGTTGTGTACGCATAGAAATGCTTACGCATTAAAAAAATAATAAGTGCAGTAGGTACGAGTGAACAACAGAAGAATGCGAGGACACTGCCACAGAATCTATCAAGGCACCAAAACAAACATCCACCTTTTCAAGCTATTTACTTTTCAAGTTATTTACATGAAGTGAAAGATAAGTTGAAAATTGCTGTTTTTCGGCACCGCACGTTCCTCCCGGCCCACTTGTGTGAAAATTGCCTCAAATGCGCTAAGACAGCTAGAGCTATACGTAAGACAACCAAGGTTGAACATGCAGCCTGTGTAGAAGGTATACACGGTCAACTTGGCGTGTGTAAAAAAAAAGTAATTCTGAGATATTTAATGGATGCGCTATTTGGTCCGTATCCCTGCACTATACACGAAATGGCTAGCAGAACTTTCTTGACTACCGCCCATTACTTTTGAGCGCCTGCGATGCGATAGGGAGTACATTGAACAGAGCGATGAATTGAGCTAGTTGGGGTATACGTTTATTGTTCTTGCGCTGTGTGCTACACACACTAATGGGGACAAGAGGAACGCTGACAAGAAGAAGCGCAGTCTCGTGTCAGTTTGTGTCTCCGTTCCTAGTCAGCGTTCCTCTTGTCCCCGACAGTGCGAAGTGCATAGTGCAACAAGAATGAAGAGAGCATATCACACGGCGCGGAGTTAGCTTTGGCCACACACCGTGTGGGCCACATAGTTTGAGAACGGCGTGTGGTCAACCTTCCTACCTTTCCTTACTGTATTCCTGCCTCTTCCTTGGCAATGGCTGTTCTCACGAAAAATACGGAGATTTTGGAGCAGAGCCGACTACACTCACTAACCTACCGATTACGAGAAGCGCAACAAGAGCCATGAATCGTCACCCCACCACCGACTGCACCTATGCGTGAGGCGGTTGAAATGCCATTTATTTATTGCGATAGCAATTATCCGAACGAACGCTGGTGGCGCATTGACGCCGTCGGCGCCGCCACCATCGTTATGGAGCTGTCCCGCTGACGGCGAATGTGCGGCGGGCGGGCGAAGGTTTAGAGAGCCTCGAGAGGCGGGGAGCGCGTTTGGCTACGAAAAAGAAGAAATGAAGTAAACGCACCGTCAACACTACACTCAATAGCCTCGTTGCCGGAGCAATGGCAGCGTTCTGCATGCCTGCCTCTGATGGCTTGAGCGCTGTGAGCATGCGCACTATTATCGCGCTTGTATTCCTGTTGAGCTTCGTCGGCCCATAGACGAGGCAACCTAAAGTTTGCCCGCCCGGTACCAGCGCCGAATGCTCCCCTAGCGGACCGAGGGAAGTTTCGAAGGTCGTCGCTGCGCTAGCGCGCGCCTGGGCTCTGTACGGCGGGAGCGCTCGTGCGCGTAGTTTTTGCGATGGCGAGTGCGACCCCATGAGGCAGGAAAGGTGGCACGCAATACTGCGGTGTTGTTGGTTGCCACAGCAGCCTCGAAAACAAGAAAGGTCGAACGCCACCCGTGAAGTTCTAGATTTCCGGGGAAGTGGTACGAGAAGGACAGACGACAATCATGGATAACTGCAGTGCGCCGAGTCAAGTAAGTCTCATACTTTCGCATTCGCGTGCAATATCACGGCCGCTTGATGAAAACGGAATAGTGATATGCCTGTTTCTAGCGCACGGCCCTTTGTTTAGTCGTGTCGCGTAGTTGATTGTGGGGGCAAACGCGGTTTGTTAGCGGTAAATGCATGCGTGTTGCGCCGCTAGACTCGACGACGCGAGCTCGATTCCCGGCCACGGCCGCCGCATTGCGATAGGGGCGAAATGCAACAACACCCTTGTTACCGCGTGCTTTGATTTTTGTGCACGTTGAAGAACCCTCGGAGGGTAAAATTATTCCTGAGACTCTCCATTACAGCGTGCCTCATAATGATTTCGTGGTTTTGGCATGGTTTTGGCACTGAAAACCCCCGAATTTATTTGAATGCACTGCGCCTTCCCTCGCGATCGGCATGGACGAGCTCAAGAGAATTAGTTCCCTTTTCCAAACGCTGCAACTTAAATTACTACTTGTGCAGGTAACGAAAGGGGCCGCGCCCTACTTTTCTGTGGTAGCAGGCCGTATTTAAGCAAGTTGCGGTCGTCGCGTGCGTCGGTAAGCGGCAGATCGGAAAGCAGCCGATCAAGACGTGCGCGTACTGTTTGTTTTTTGGCCATGCTTTTTAAGTTCACAATATCCAAGCATGTTTTAAGGTAATTACCACCTTTCACATTCTTCCTGGTTCACTCTTTTTGCCAAAAATCGTTTCCTGTAGTAGCCGGCCATCGGCGCGAGCTTACTTCAGCAGCTCGCCCTACGATGAACTTGATTTAACTTGAATTACTGCGTTAGCTTTATAATAATGCAGTTCTCTTCGTGCCATGCAGTGATGTTATGTGACAAGAAATAGGCAGCACAAGTTGCAGGCATCTCCGAATGACCATATATTAAAGGCATGTACAGTTTGCCAAAAACATCTTAATTTGTAATTTGCCTGAACCTAAGGCTGAGAGGGTATAAGGAGCTATAAGCCAGGCCACGTTGTTGAAGATGGGAAGAGGGTCTTTCTCATTAGTATAGTGCCATGCTTATTGGTGCCTAATGCATGTGTTCTTTCTGTGCTCGCAGTGTTGATGACACTCCCTGGGAGCCATCAAAAAGCACGTGAATTTGCAGCATTCATTTCGTTGGCAACTGCAAGAGTGACCTAAGTCAGCACCCATCATAGATTCCTACCATCTTCCTGCCTGTATACAGAAAGAAAGCACCAGATCGAGACAGGGCGAAAAGCTATGACTGGCACGTGTGCAAGTATCATAACTTGTAGTGGTAACACTCTTGTAGAATAATATATGCACACAATCACAGGAACGTTACCTTTGCAAACATATTATTGGGAGTAATTTAATTCCAACAATAGATATGCACACATATTGTCTCATTTCTATGCGATGCAGATGGGAGCGGCGTCTAACGCACCAATGACAATCACAGCAGTCTTCTCCGCAGTCAGCACCACCGGGACATGTGCTTTCATACTGCAGCGACACAGCTCTTGAGCAGCAGCAAGACACATGTGAAACAGACTCCAGAACGTGCCTCTCTGAAGTGACAGAACCGTCAACCAGCAGCCCACTGGATCTGCAGTCATCGAGTAGTATGACAACAGAAGTTCCTGCTGCCAGAGTGACTATGTTGTACTTGAAATAAAAGTGGCTAAATTTCTGAACTTGGTGCATACTTCTAACTCGACGTCGTATACGATCTTGTCGGACACCTGTGACACGCACTTGGCTTTCACTGTCACATCACCGTCCACAATTTGTTCAACGCCGTACACGTGCGGAAGCAGACGATCCCCTTTCGTGAGGTTGCCGCCACGAAAAACGCTGTCAGCGTCGGCAACCTTCTTGAAACTGCACTGCAATCTTTGCATCGCTGTTGCGCAAGCAGGCGATCTGCCGCCGTCGAAAACGGAGCGCCGTGAGAACGAGCAGCGAAGAAAAGCGCGGACGAAACAATGTAAACAAAGCGGAGACTGCGCCACGGCACGTCCGCGCTGCTTGACGTTTCCACATTGGGGGCGCTGTCAGGAGGCGCAGTAGCGCCGCCTGGCCATGGTTTTCTCGTCTATAAAGCGCTGAAGGCCCTTTTGTGCTTCTTGAGGACGACGGGCTTGTGTGAACGTCTGTGACTATTAGTGCAATTACTATTAGCCCACACGCGTCAGCGAACTCACCGCTAATTTCATTCTTTCCTTCCCTCCTCTCTCTCCCTGTCGTATTTTGTTTGCCCTTTCCCATTGCCACGGTGTAGGGTAGCCAACAGGGCGTTATTCTGGTTAACCTCCCTGCCTTCTGCTTTTCTCTTTCCTTCCTCCTATGTGTATGCTCTGGTCTGAGCAGTAAACGTCAAGCCAACGTTATCTAATATTTAACTCGACGCTGACTGATGCCGACGATTTCTTGTCGGTCTCATCTCATGCGCCCTCGAAGTTCGATGCCTGCAGCGTCACTGGCTGCGCTCATCACGTGACGCCTGGCAGCTGCCGCGGCACTCTTCCCTTCTGCCCAGCAGGCGTTGCCTAGTCGCACCCGCGTATATTGTTAGAACACCGTCCGAGGAGTTGAAGCACAAACCAAAAATTGATATCGATGTCAATGCGTCGCTGCTCAGGTGAAACTGCCAAAGATATTATCCAACTCAAAGTAGTGCTACCAGAAAGCTTGCGCCCTGTTGTACGCACACGTAGCGCTTCAAGTGCACCGGGGATTAGGAAGCATGGCAACATAATATTATAATTTAAGAAAGGAGGCGTTAAAAATGCAACATTTATAGACTCATTAACTTGCTTTCAGTATTGGGCAGAATATTCACTAAGGTTATTTCCAACAGAATCAGGCCAACTTCAACAAGTGAGGAGGCAAGGCAGCCTTTAGAAACAGATATTCTAGAACATCTGTGATCGATGTCATTGATGACATAACTGATAAATCTGGAAAATATAACCGACCACTCTATATAATCTTCCCAGGTTACGAAAATTTGTTCAATTTAACAGAGTTAGAATAAATTATGAAGACGTTGTGTAGCCAACGAGAAGAGGAATGTTGCGTGAAAATCTTACATTATTTTAGATAATCTTAGAGCATCGTTACTTCTTCCCAAGAAAAGTGAGAAAATATTGATTAGGCAGTTTGTCAGGCCAGAAGACACGCGATCTCAATCTTCACAGCTTGCTTGCAGGGAGTATTCAAGCTCCTACATGGGGGAGCATCACGCCTAAAGATTAACGGGAAATGTCTCCCCAACGTGCACATTACATTGTACAGTTCATAAACGTTGGAGATGACTTACAAGAAATGCTTGCGGGCCTGAACCGCCAAACTCTAAGGGTAAATTTGAGGATTAATATGGAAGGGAACAAAGTCATGTTCAATCTTCTGGAAAAAAAAAAACAGGAACTCGAACATGTCAAGGGCTTGTATGATCCTTAATACATCGACTCGAAGTTACTTACTTGGAATGGGAAAAAAAATAACCAGTGTATTAAGCGAGTGATACGATACGGGATAAATAAGAAATAAACATGCGAAGCAGCGTCGTCCAAAGAGAGATAAAAATTAAAATGATAGTCGCAACGTCCTTTAAAAGATAAAAAAAGGCATTAATATGAGAGAGCAAGTGCAAGGAAATTACACAATTTGAGAATAGAAGATTAGATTGTTTATTATCAGAGAAAGAAATAGTGTTACGCTGATCATGTACATTGCATTGCAAATAATGGGGGCCTATAGGAATAACCTTTGTGATGCCGAGGGATTATACTGATTGATTGATCGACGGGCTTTGACTTTCCAGAGCCATGGGCTATGAGAGACGACATAGTGGGACCATCGGATTATTTTATCGACTTGGGTTCTTTGACGTGCACCGAGAGCTAAGGGTTGGGAAACGCAGTCGACAGTTAAATACGATTGAATTGTTGGTCTGGTGAGATTAGGAAATTTGCACGCATAGGATGGATATGACTGAGGGGCAACATAAATGATGATGATGAATGAAACTGCGCTTCTTGACGCGAGGTGAGCATAGGTGGATGAAATTTCGATGCTTTTGTCCGTATACAACACTGCAGTGGTGCAGCTTGCTCATTGATCTAACCACTGTATACGTAACTTTATCATGCGGTAACGAAGGCGGGCATGATGTTTACCTATCAGACATAGTTGGAATTGGTTGGCGCAGGACAGCGGTAATAGGAGATCGCAAGGAGAGGCCTTCGTCCTGCAGTGGACATAAAATAGGCTGATGATGATGATGATGATGATGATGATGATGATGATGATGATGATTGGAATGCGCAGGTCAAGAATATGTAACACCACATGACACGTACGTAAAAATAACAAATCAAAGTATAAACAATGAGTGACAGTAGGGCGCACCAAAGGCACTGCAAGTTATAAAGACGCTACCGGCTACCGGGCCTTAGAGTGAAAGAAATGAATGAAAATTTAAAGAACGGGAATGGATCGCAGCGCGTCCACGAAGCGCTCGCCGGTATTCACCGCCAGCTGCCCAGGAGATCAGCTTTGAATAAACACAGCAGTGCTTGTCTTGAGTTTGTTGGCCATGACATGTGAGAGATGTAAATAATTGATTTGATTTTCTTTTACGATAGCTTTTCGTCTTAAAGGCCGAGCAATGGAACGAGGAGCATCATCTGGTGGTCAAAGTAAGGAGTGTCATGGAAAAGATAGCCGTTCGACGCTTCCTTCACAACTACAAATTGGAACTAGGAGAAACATCTCTGGGGCTGTTTAAGCGCGTGAACAACGGGGACAGGCAAGTGGATGCACACAAGCGCTAACTTCGATAAATGCTTTATTAAAAAAAAGCAGGTGTACATATTTACATGCATGTACATCACATTAGTGCAGAATCAAAGATGCCATGCCCGCACTGTATCGCATTTAAAAGAGATAGTTATTTTCTTGACAAAGCAAGTGAAGAGATTGGCACATACTGGTCATTTAAGCTGGATAGTTCTTGCTACTTCAATAATCAGCCTAGTGAGTTCATCTCTGCGTCTCGGCGTCTCGACACGACACTAGGCTGACAGTGCGCATGACATTTTTGCTTCCGCATGAGTCTGATGTGCACGCGTATATGTGCACCTGTTTCTAATAATACCTTTGTTGAAGTCAGCGCTTGTCTGTCCACTTGCTCCTCTCCGCTATCAGCGCGCTCAAACAATCCTAAGTGTGTCCTGCCAACAAGGCCGAAACGTCAACACTCGTCAAGGATGAACAGTTAAAGAAAACAACAATAAAAAAAAGAAAAAGAAACGACACGCTCGGTGAACCGGTGAACCGAATCGCTGTTTAGCTTGCTCCGCAACCATCGAAGTTAGAAAGCTCGACAATTAAGCTTTGCAGGCTGACGGATCCAAATGCCATCCCTTCCGATAAGTGCAGAAAGCATCACCGCAAAAAGTTGGTCGAGTGTGTCCACCGGGTGGTTTACAACCTCCCGCTTTCATGTGGGAAGCAATATATCGGACAAACTGGGCGTTGCCTCAATGATCGGCTTCGCGAACACAGCAACAATGTAAAAATGGCTCCGGTGGTTTCTTGGCGATTCATTGTCGTGATCATGGATGCAAACCTCTTGAGGGCCAAGGCACGATTGTTTCCCGTGGCAGCACGCAGCTTATCCGTGAAATATCTAAAGCGCAGATGATCGCGAAATTGAATCATAAGTGTGTTGTTAGCTTCCCTTCTCTGGCTCTCACAGAAAAAGAACTAAGTTTCTTGGAGGCGGCATCTCATGGCTCGTAACTATGCTACATGAATGCGCAGTTCATTTTCATGTAAGCGCATGCGCAGTCTACACTCCTTCACATGTATAAAATCGATTCAATGGTACAATAAACTTAGTTGAAAGTTTGCGCTTGGTGTGTCATCTTCTCTTACGTCCGTGTCGTTTTTTGTTGCGCACTATCATTTGAGTAAGTGCTTCTTGCTCTTATTCAGTATTGTGTGCCAAAGAACTCATCTCCAGCATCACGACAACAAACCTCCTTAACCCACTCCTTGAACGAGTTGCGAAGAACTTCCTTTCAGGGCTGGAACTTTTTTACATCCCCGAATAATTAAGGGTAACATTTGCCTCCACGTAGCCTATGGTA
Organism: Dermacentor variabilis; assembly: GCF_050947875.1. NCBI lineage: Eukaryota > Metazoa > Arthropoda > Arachnida > Ixodida > Ixodidae > Dermacentor > Dermacentor variabilis. The sequence continues at coordinate 202,641,874 of NC_134568.1, forward strand.
AGGATTTTATATTGAGCAGCCGCACATAACCTGCTCGTCCGTAAACATTGGCTGTGAACCTTTTTACGTCACCGAATAATTAAGGTTAACATTCGCCTCTACGTAGCCTATGGTAAGGATTTTATGTTGAGCACCCCCACATCATCTGCTCGCCCGTAAACATTGGCTGTAGACAATAATGCATATGAATGAACAGCGAGATCAACGGTATACGTACGAACAGCCTGAACCTAAGTCGATGCCATCTAAACGAGCTATCTGTATTTAAGCACTTATGGATTATGCACAGGAACACGTAAAGAACATTGGAGTACAAGCATATTCATTCATTTTCCTGAAAAAAGAAAGCCGTTATTGTGTGGCCGGGAAAACGAAGGAAAACGCTTTAGTAATTACAGGGAGGCCAACGTTATGGGCGTGCCTCTTAGGCCGCGTTCAGTCCGTGAAGAGCTATTGTGTGCTGCGCAGTCACCGTGTCTGCAAGGAAATGCCCCCTTGTCCGCCCGTTGAGCAGTGTGCTATTGTATAAAAATTTACAATACGTAAATTCGGCCCATTACACGGGCGCTCGAACTAACCCCTACTGCATGTAACGTCGAGAAACGGCTAGTTAGACGCGCCGTAATAATAGTGTCATTTAAACCGAAATTCAACGACTGAACCAATGGGCGTTTTTCTGCCTGGTCTCACGCTAACGGCTCGTAAGAAACGCACGTTTAGTGGTGTTGGCGTCTACGGACACGAGCAGCTGAATGCGCAACAATATCATTGTTCTATATACGAGAGAAATCTGCGCTTGTTTTGAGTAACTTTGCATGTCCGCCGTTTGCGCAACCGTCATAATTCCTATGCTCACTGTGGGCCACTATGACCTTGCTAAAATTGCAGGTTCCTGACGAGGCGGTCAGTTCTACGGCGTTCGTGTTGTCCACTTCTCTACTCTTGTGTCCTGTCTGCACGCCTCACTTCTTTTTTGCATAATGAAGACAACCTCTGCGAAAATAACATAGGTCCCTACTTGCACGCAAAATACTTGTAGTACACTTCGTGAACCCTTGCACAGGATTGGTGCACTGAATCAACACAGAGCTCGGTATTGCCTTGCTCCATAACTTCTTCCAAACTAATCATCGACAGTATCTATTGGCGCGAATGTCGTGCCTGGTAGAATTTCTTTTTTTTTTTTTGTACGGGTTCAGGCACTGAATGTACGCTTTTCCCTTCGCTTTCTGGAGCCTTTCTCTTCAATTTCTGCTTTCTTAAAGAAAAAAATGGCTGGGGAGGGGAGGGCAGAACTGGGCGGCTTCTGGGCAGATCAGCCAGACTTTGACAAAAAACCAACTTTGCCTTGCGCTTAAGGCCAAACAAGGGACCTCTGCATGTTCAAAATGTGGTCTACGAGCTCTGTTTCATGTATTTCATGAAAGCACGTGTCGTTTAGATCCAAGCGTTTTCTTATAAAGCGTTTAGAATCTGCACTCGTATAGTCTTCGGGTACGCCTCCTCAGAGGACCTCTCGGCATACCGAAAACTTTGGACGCCACATGAATGCAGGGGCTCCGCTCTCGAACGAATTCGAGCGCTTTTTTGGTGTCATTTTCGACCAACGAAGGCCTGGATGTCTTCCACTTGTACGTGCGGACCATCCTAGACGAGAGGATAGTAACCTTATAGCATGGCAAGTTAGAATGAGCTCCACAAAAATTATTTTAGGTCTCTATGGGAACCTCTTGATGCGTTTTGCCCCTCTCTTAAAATCCTACTCAGATAGTTTTGTCCCTGTTGAAATTAAACACACGTGCTCATATTTTACCTAAGGCTAGTTAGTAAAGTGTGAAAATAAAACGAAAACTTACGATGCCGCTTCAGAGTACCAAGGCTGCAGTGTGCACGCTTAAGAAAGAAGAAAAAGAAAGACAACTGAGCTGAGTAGCCTTTCAGCCTGCTTGAGTTAATCAGGTATGATATACATGGTTTTACTTCTAGCATTTTTGTATAAATCTCCATCATTCTTCTCTTCGTCAAAACCTCTCCGTCTACCTTGCACCCGCTACCTATGGCTGTAACGAATTCGGTAGTATCAATCGCTTCCCTGCTTTTTTTTCCACCCATACCCTAAAGCTTTCCTGTTTATCTCGACTGTTGATCGGCTGATGCTTCCGCACATTTGAAATCCAAGTGCTTCTGGAAGGTGTACGTTACCTATGGGTCTCACTGGGTGAATACCTTCGCATTCCATTAGGAAGTGATCAGTGGTCTCCAGATTTTTGCTGCAGCAGACACATGCCCCATTCTGTGAATATTTGCTCCGATATGTTTTTTTTTGTCCTCAGGGAAACAGCTCGAGCCTCAAATTGCAATGCACTGCACTTTATATTATCATACACATTTTCCCTTCTAATTTCTATCTTCCCATTCTTGTAAATCTCCATGGTCTTTATTGTTTCCATTCTTTGCAACCAATTCACTGTCTCTGTTTCTCTTCCTTTCTTTTTACCACTCCTGGTTGTCTATTTACACTTTCAATTACCCTATACTTGGTTGCTAAATTTCTAGACCTCTTCTATCTGTGTCCACGCTTTTCAGGTACAGGTACTTGTGCAAGGAAGGTGACCTTATAGTGAAATCTTTCGGCATAATATGAAACCACTCTGCTGTTCCAACTTGAAGATTTTGCGTGGCAAACTGAAAATGGCGCGTTTTGCCCCGTGACTCATTTTAGTCGGGCCTACCCTACTAGCAAGTCATAAAGCTTTTAATTCTAGACGAAAACTTATTCATGGGGTTTAACGTCCCAAAGCAACGCAGGTGCTGTGAGAGACACCGTGCATATAGTGGAGGGGTTACAAATAATTTTGGACCATCTAAGGTTCTGTAACGTGTGGTTTTGCATTATGACCTATTGTAAGAGGAGATTTTGTCGTGGGCGCACTGAGAGCAAATTTCGTCAACTTGCTTCAAGAAAACTCAATTTTATGTCATGATTGTTTAGCTGGGAAGCTAAATTGGGCACCACGCCCGCGGATGACATGTTGGGTCTGAGGTCACACACTGCCCCGTCATGAATTGCTTCATCAGAGAATCACAATGCACGGAAACGCGATTAAGCTGACGCGAGGCACTGCCAACGAGAACAAACAATGGTAAAATCCTTGTTGAACAAAAGAAAATAATTTCGGCCTATTGGAAACACTAAAGCACTAGGTATATACGACTACGAAGGCACTTGAAGAGTTCAATATTATCCACGTTGATCTTATTTATCCGTTTTGCTTAGTACAAACACTGTATTTTTCCACCAATGAAGTCTTGTATTATATTGCAGTCTTGTGCTTAGAACGTCCTAATGTTGGAGCACATAAAACCACCAATGTCTAGTTTGTACCGTTATTGCGAATGTATTGTAAGCGTCACGGCTTGGCGTGCAACGTTCCTGTCACAGTGAGCACATACGTAAACAAAGCAGTCAGCGATGAAAAGCCACTACGGCCGATATTGTTTTATCTTTCGTGCTTTAGGCAATTGTTCTATACCGAGTTATCACGAAATGCGCTTGAAATTCCTTAAAAAACAGGAAAGATGTTCAAATGATCCCCTATGTTCAAATAGATCCCTTTCTATCACAGAGGCGTAAATGAGAAAATGACTCGCTGTAGTAATTAGACAAGTAATTGTACAAATTATGCAAATTAGACTGATGAACTTTTTAACAAAAAGAGCCATGCGACTGGTCCTAATGGAAGACTTGAAGTGCGCCTTCATGTGGCCAATTTCACACAGAAAAGCGAAACTGAAGATCCGAAAAACAGAACTGTCACGCCCTTAGTAGATGTCCATGAGTGACGTGTGACTGTTTGCGTCTCACCATCAGGCAAGCATGAAGCGAGCGAGATCGCGTCTTAAGGACGCTTGCTTCACGTTCGCCCACCGGTGAGGCGTAAGCAGTGACGTCACTCATGGAAATCTACTGAGGACGTGACAGTTTCGCTTTTCTGTGTGAAATTGGCCGGAATTCATTACGCTCTAAAAATTAACAGCGTCAAGTTTTTGCATTCCTGAAAGCAGTCATGAGCTTTTCGGATGGCGCGCTTCAAGTCTTTCATGCATTGGGACCATTCGCGTGGCTATCTTGGTTAAGATGTTAATTAGACAATTTTGCATAATTGGTAGTCTAATTACTGCAGTGAGTCATTTCTCACATGTATGCCTCTGTGGTAGAAGCAATACAGAGGGAATCATTTAAACATCTTACATTTTTTTAAAGTAACTTCAAGCGCATTTCGTGATACATCCGGTATATCGCAGAATCAGATTGAGTGTACCATTTGAATCAAGTTATTATATGCTAACCTGCGAGCTTCATTTTTATTGTCATATTTTAGTGGAATTGCAGGATGTCTTGAATGTATCATAATGTTTTGTTTGATGTATGATAATTAGCTCGATTTTATCTTGCCACCTGTCACAGCTTGTATTGAGTATGTGCGCTCTGTACTGCGACGGTTATTTAACGGCCTAGTTGGTCCTGTCATGCGGCTTCCGCGTCTTTTCTCCCAACTGACTCTAGAGCATATTGTTTGGCGATTAAACACGGTGAGATTCTGAAAATTCACGTCCCCATGAACACACACACACACACACAACACACACACACACACACACACACACACACACACACACACACACACACACACGCACACGCACACGCACACGCACACGCACACACACACACACACACACACACACACACACACACACACACACGCACGCACGCACGCACGCACGCACGCACGCACACGCACACGCACACACACAAGGTTTGTGTATCGTGCTTTTGGTGCACGTTGAAGCACCACAAGCGTCAATGTTAATCTGAAGCTTGCAGCTTAAGAGGAAGCTTTAGTTCGGGCCCAACTCCGACGCGTGCTATTCAAATAAATGCAAAACGCAAAAACGCTTTTCTGAGATAACCCCTGGACCGATATTAATGAAATTTGTTGCATTTGAGAAAAAAAGTTAAATTCTAGTGGCTATTGCGAGCGGAATTTGGATTTAGGGCCTGAATTTCATGAAAAAGAATTCGAAAGTTCGAAAATATAGACGCACGAAGCTTATAAATTATTAACTCTGCATTAAAAACAGTGAACGCGGTTCTGTAAACGGCATCCATTATATCATTCAAAGTGGACAAATTCTATATGTCACTTTATATCTTACGTGAATTTGTTCCGTTGTGTACATGAGTTCTGCAAAAGCTGTATTTCCATATTACTGCATTTTTTAGATTTATGTGTAACATATGAATTTTGTCCGCTTTAGATGTGCTATCAGATGCAATTCACGGAATTGATATCATTTTTCGTTGCTGAGTTAGAGAGTTGTAAACTTCATAGTTTCGTTTTCTGAATATTTTTGATCTTTGCTTATATTTAATATAAAATAGACAATCTAAATCAAAAATTGGAATCCAACAGTCACTAGATTTTCAGTTTTTTTTAAATGCAACAAACCTGGTCAAATTCGGTGCAGTGGTTGTCGAGAAAAACGAATTCTCCTTTTAGATGTATTTAGATAGAACCACCCGAGCTAAAGCTTCCTCTTAACGTGCCTATGCCTCCTATAGGCCCCTGGACGGCATCGGGAGGGGAAATAAATATTTTTAAAAAGTCATTAAAGACAAAAATAAGTTGAACTATATTAGTAACTTACCTTGCTAGTCACATGGCAATATCTTTTTCAGTCCATTTATAGGCAAGCGCGTTGCACTGCTAATTAATAATCTCATATCTCTCCCCCCCATTTGCATCATTCCACCACCATGTCCAAGTGTATGGTGAAAAACCGCACGTACTAGGTCTTGTTGATCTTCCGGCCCTTACCGTCCTTTTCAATGTCTTTCTCACTCGTTCTTATACAAGTATGAGGGACTGAAAATAATAAAAAAACGCTTCTTGGGCCTCACTGCTACCTTTGCTCTCGAGTTAACTATGCGAAAAAAAATTAGGTTTCTGCATATGGCCCTTCTTAAATTTAAAATTTACAGGGCTTTGTAGTTTACGAACAAATTAGCAGGCAAGACATGTAACCCAATGCATGATCACACATCAGCTGTTGTTGTCGTTGGTGAATCATTGATTATTGAGAGTGCGGACGGAATGGTCGGTAATAAGCCGCTTGCACCGTGCTCATTTCTGCCCACAGCATTGCAAAAACGAGTAAAATGAGAAAGTAAGATACTATAAAACCTTAAGTATTACAATGGTCGGAAGGTAAGTACGAGAGCTTCACCCATGGATACCCAATTAAACCCTACGCGGCTACAAATGTAAAAGAGAAATGAGAAAGACTAGAGCAGTTGTACGCCTGTCCATTGCCTTCCTCTGAGAAACCGAATTGATGAACGTTTGGCGAAACACCCGTACTAATAGCGAAAGAGATGCTCAGGCAGAACAGTTGGCGGCCAAGCATGGCAGGGTGAACCCGCCTGCTGCAACACCACCGCTACGAAATGAGAGCACAAGGGAGAACCAAGTGGCCTTTTTTTCAGGATGCAAAGAGCTCTTGCACGAAGCTCCTTGTGCGAGGAATGTGCTGGCCTCACGTGCAGAACGAACCTGACAGGAAGTGGTGCCTGTGCTCGAAATTCTGGAAAACAAAAACGCGAATGATTGAATTGCCGTTGCTTATTGTCCCCTTATTTTCTGGCATACGTTTGCGCCAACCTTTGCTACCTGACCTAGTAAAGATGCTCGAGCGTCAGTGGATGTCATGAGCGCTAAAGAACGATATCTGTGGAGTACCGTTCTGATGAGTTCATGCGGCATTGTCTTACACCGCAACGGCGGGGGCGCCGAGCTCTCACAAAAGGGGCTGATTATGCTCGAAACTTAATCCTCACACTCGCTCGCGCGTGGCTCGCGCGTATTATGATCCATCGATGCACTTACACGTTGCCAGAGTTGCACACAATTTTTCTGCGTGCAGAAGGTATTCGGTTCTCTTTCTATTTCAAGAAACGGACACACCGAAGAGAAAGAAAAGAAAACGGGAAGGCTGCTCCTGCAGGCATGACACGCGCGCGCCCAGCGAAGTGAGTCAGCGCCCGTATGGTGCGCTGACGCGTTTTGTTGGTCGCGCACTGTCGTTTGAATACTGCAGTCTTGAATGGTAATCGGGAAAATAGTGCGCAAGTATTTCTCATTGTGCAAAGATACGCGGAAGCAAAAACATCAAAACAAAACAGAGAAAGTGGGAAAGAGCAGTTGTTATACAAAGGGAGAAAAATGCATGATGACTGCACGAAGGGGGGGGGGGGGAAGAAGGAAGGGGGTGCGCTGATGACGAGTAATGTCGGCTCTTGCTTTTGACAGCACGCTTGCTGTCACTCTCAGCGGTGAACAATCTCCGCCACTGGGCAGCGCGAGCGTACACGTCACTCATAAATGGCATATCAAACAGAATTTCAATGGCGCGCTATACGACCGAGGAGATTATGGCGCATAAGTCGGGCGCTGCGTGTCTTGAATACGGAACGAAGTTCCGCCAGGAGAAAAAAAATAAATAACGCACATTGTGTTGGCATGCCGGCATTTTGCGCTGCGGAGGTGGCGGGGAGCTTTCCAACGAGAGGACCGCGCTCGCTTGACTGACTGCTGTGTCCGCGGGCGGCCGCAGTGGCTCTCTTTTGTTTCTTTTCCGCTCGAGCAGGCGCCAGAGTGGGCCGCCTTCCAGAACGGTCGGTGCCGCCGCGGAGGAGCCGAGCGTGTTGCCTGTGATAGCATATCCGCGCGCCGTTCGATCGGCGCAATTGGATGGAGCCCTTCGCTGTTGGCGCTTAACGCGACTGCCGCGTATTTTCTCGCCCGCGTTTTTCTCTTCATCTGCCATGCGCGCGCGCGCGCGAGCGTTCGTTCGTGTCGGCGGCCTCCAAGCATTGTATCCCGTTGGCCGGCGGCGTTATTCCGGGCGCTATCATTTTCGTGCGCGCAACTTTCTCGGTGCGCCCCCTCCCCTATTTCTCGCACTCACGTGCCCGGCTGTCCGGACGTCGGTAGCGGCTGCCGCGCCGAGCGTCCGAGTCCGTTACGCTTTGTGGAGCGCGGGCATTTCGCGGCCTTCTGTGCGTATTTGTGTGCTGGCCGTATGTGCGTTTGGTGCCTTTTATTTCTCTCCACTCCGAGGAGGTAGGAGGCACCATATCCCTCATGTTGCTGTGTTTGTTCCGCCCGGCGGCCAGTTGGTCCCCATCGCGAGCCCCACTTATCCTCTGGGCGGGGTCGCGGCGGCAGTTGCTCAACTTGCGATGAAAGGTGCGCTCGCTCCGTCGCCGTCCGTTGTTTTCGCCGTCTTCCTCGATCTTGGCTCGCGAGATTGATGCCACCGGGCGAAAAGCAGCCGTCATATGCGCTCCGGCAAACAAAGACAAATTTGTGGAAGGGAAGGTCGTGTTTGCCGTCACTTGTAGTTGCTTTAATGTTCTTGAGCTGCACGCGACACGAAACGCATATCGTTGTAGCTTCCCAAAAGCCGTGCTGCAGCCTTCCGTCATTGGCATTTTTGTCTTCTTGCTCCCGGCGGCCATCTGCGCCTGCCTAACATTTCCGCATAGAGTTTGTGAGCTTGCACAGATGCCTGCAGAGAGTCTTGAGGGGGAAAAAAATAAACAACACTCGTTACCGGCAGACTTCTTTATGATTTTTTATAACAAAGTTAAACAGTGCGCCGTCTGCATGCGTGGTATTCAATTATCTTATTTAGTGCTTCTGAAATGTTTGCCCTGAGGCTGCCCAACCGTATGTAATTTGTTGAAAGCGAGCTCTGGGGGTTGTTCTTGCTCATCTCGCTGTTTTGCACCTCTTGGAATCAAATGAAAGCGCTAATCATTCAAACTGCGCGTTGCCTGCGTAATCAACTACGGCGGTGAAGTGACGCGGGCCTACACGTCATTCCTATCGCCAAGAACGCTCTGACGCAGTTCACCAGACCGTCTGAAGCCCCCTTTTGGAAATTAATGTCTAAATACGGAGCAGAACAAAGCATACTTAATGTAAAATTGCCATTATGCAGAGAGCGTCATAAGTGGCATTACAACGAGGGAGCGTATATAACACATTGAATAAATTGTATACATACATCGGTCGCATACTTCATATTGTTTCCGTCGCAATCTGTGGTCACACTTCGTCGTACAGAAGTGCGGTTGCAGGGAGAATCGTTTTCTTCGACTTCACCAGCCATCTACCTAAAAATATTTTGTTGTTGCCATTCTGAAGCCAAAACAGAAACACAGTTTTTCTTGAAAAAAAGAAAATCTTCAAAACGAGCATTTATGGAGCAAGTTTTATGCCCGTGCTCCTAAACTTAGTGATTGACCGTTACACGAGAAAAAAGGATTTTGCTCGGTCCTATGTTTACTTGGGAGGAATATAACAACACGATGGAGGGAAAAGTGGGACGCTGTTCAACTCCTTTCTAACTGCACTGCATGCTTTCGTGCTAGTATAAACGCATAGTATGCACTATATAATTGGATATTCCTTCTTGTATATTTATAACTTTTATAAATATAAGCACAATTACGAGACTTGAGTACGATAAGCATCGAGTAACAACTCCCGAAACTGAGATGGAGAGTGACTTAATTCTTCCTGACAATTGGGAAGCTGTAGAGCATGCAGGCAAGGAACTTCCAGGGGCCCTATGGGAAGAATAAAACGAGGTTACTTTCTGTACGATTGTGCTTGTACCTTTTTGCAGGAAGAGATACATATTATTTAAATACATGCAAGGATAAAAGCACTCATGGCATGCATATAGCTGTGAAGGTGATGAAATGAAGTCGAGAAACTTGGACATTCTTCTTTCCTGCCCGCCCGGACATATGCGCAGTATGGCAAGGTTATTATACAGTCTATCCCCACTACCGTGCACTAAGATTTAAAAGCATGCAAATGGCACGTAGCTGAACAAAACCAAGGAAATGTTCTTTGCCGTCGCTTGGATATACTCAGATTATTTTTCGCGTTCCGCTTAATCACATGATTAGTCTTAACTAAGTGATCAACTTCTCAAATTTTATAATTCGATTAAAAGCGTCAATGAGAAAATTGTACAGCAACTTGAAAAACTCCCGGTGCAGCTTTCTGTTGCTGAATACGTGCTACATAAGTGTGCTTTTCCGAGCGCGAAAGGAGCCCGCGAACACACGCAAAATTGCCGCGCGACTGGCCGCTCGAGGCACTTTGCGTGTATTTGCGGTCTTCTTTCGATCTCGGAAAAACATTTTCGTGTAGCATGTATTGAGCAACATAGAGCTGTATGGGGAATTTTTCATGTGGCTCTAGATTTTTGTCATTGACACTTTTCATCTAAGTATAATAATGTATAAGTTAATTAATTAAGACTAACTGCGTAATTAGGCGGAATGCAAAAAGTCTTAGTATCTCGAAGCGACGGCAAACAGCATTACCTTGATTCTGTCCAGCTACGTAGCATTTGCAAATTTTTGAATCTTACAGCATGATAGCTGGGACACCCGGTATATAAAACCTGCAAGACATAGAAGCAGCAGAGAGATCCAAAAGTTTGAGCTTCGTGTTCGTGTTAAATGTAGATCTGACCCCCCATACTATCAGCTAGAGAGATTCCTGGGGCCATATAATTAACGTGTACCACAGCTCCAACAGGATGACCCGCTCCTACCAACGGAAACGGTGCAGTGGGACGCATTTCGCTGTTTGAAGCGAAATGCGCACTGACTCGCACACTGACCGCCTGACCGTCTCTTCTAATGCCACAAGAACATGCCGCCAACGATACCCCTAAATGCTTCCTAACCTCCCGCATCCCCAACGCGCCCCCAGGCCCTCGTCTATCTTAAATTTTTTTCCTTTTTCTTGTTCTTTCTCTCTCTCTCTCTTTTTCTGTGTTGGTGTCGCCCTAGCTCCCCCTCCCTTTTTTTTTCTTTTTTTTCTCTCTGTCTTTCTTTCTTTTCTTTTCTCCCCACGCTCCTACTCTTCCGCTCTTGTCGAGGATGCCGAGGATGACGAGGCCGCCTTTGACGAAGATAGGTCCTCCTATCGAAACGTTGGTCATTCTTTCTGAGGCACCTCATCCCTGTCTACAAACTTTGAACCGCTGTTTGAAAAAGTTATTCTTGAAAGCTTCCCGAACATCCTCGAAAGAAAAGATCCCGTAATAACGCAAGAGAATGCCTGGTGTAAACTTGGGGTAGTTCATATTGTATCTATGTGACAACTGTACTAAGAAATAAATTTATGCATTTATAACAGTCCCGTTTCTCCCTCCTCTCCACTAATAGTAAGTTGAGACAGGAACGTCAGCTTACCGCTATACCTAAAAAAAAGGCGTCTATTTTTATTCCGCAGCAATAACTTATTTCGTCGAAACGTGTCGAATAATGAAGAAACTCGAGAACAATGAAGAACGGCGCACGCGGCAATAAAAAAAAAAGAATCATGTGGGCAGTTTGTACTAGTGGTGCAAGGCTGGGTCCCATCGGAGCAAGTTCCGGCTTTTGCTAAGTATTGCTAAGTATTGCTAAGTTTTACATGGCTCGGGTAGGTTTACACTAAGTTTTGCTAGGTTTTGCTAAGTTTTGCAAGGTTATGCCTGGCTAAACTGTGCTCGTACTAAGTGTCGCCTAGATTTGCTAAGTTTCGCCAAGTTTTTGCGAGGTCATACACGACCTGGCTGGTAAGCCACACAAGCCCCAGCAAGTCACACGCATACAAGCCACAGTACGTGCATCACAATTTATTATGTACAGTGCTTCAGTAACAGTCGTCATCATCGTCGATACGGTCCTCGTCCTACGCGTCCGACCGTCGTCGTGGTGGTCGCCGTGGTCGGTGGCGTTGGGGAAGGCTTCGCGGAGCACTTGCAAGGCAGATGTTTTCTGTTCAAAGTTCCGCCCCGAGCTCCCCGTGGAGAGATTCACGTCGAACCAGAGCCGGTCACAGACGCGGCAGCTGTGCCCGAACTCTATGCCGAGGAATTCGCGCTGGAAGTGGCCGTTCGCACCTCCCATGGATTTGCGGGTTCGGCGTTGGAAGTTCTCGGTGACGCGCAGGCCCGGAACCGATTCCCGGCGGCGCTGAGGCTACGGTCGGCAGCGTTCATTGTGTCTGGCCCGAAACTTGGTATCCTCGGCTCGGCGACGGCGTTTATCGGCGGCGGCCTCGGCGCGATGGGCAGGATCGGCTCTCCTTCGTCAATCGTAGTCCCGCTAAGCAGCGCGCCGAGCTTCCTTGTAGGTGACTGACGCGACAGCCGTGCCCAAACTCTACGCCCAGAAATTCGCGCTGGAATCGGCCGTTCGCACTCCCCGTGTATCGACGGGCTTGACGCTGGAAGTTTTCGAGCATTCGCAGGCAGGGATCGCTTTCTCGGCGACGTCGAGCGTTCAGGCGCCGACTCGCGTTCCTTGGACTGAAACTCGGGATCCTCGACTCGGCGTCGCCTCTTCTCAGCCGCAGCTTCGGCGCGGTGTTCCGGATCAGCTCGGCGGCGACGCATCGCTTCTCGCTTGGCAGTACGGGGCTCTTCCTGGTAAGCTGCTGCTTCTTCGGGCGTCCGGACTTCCTTCGGTCTTCCCATGGCGGCAGCACGAACGCACAGAGTAGGAGGCGAGAGGTGTGCCGCCGCGCCGGCCCGAGCTTTTACTCGCCTGTGACGTCACGACTCCGCCACACGAGCGTGGAGTGCGAGGAGGTTACGTGGCTCCATGCCCTTACAAAAATGACTCCAGACTGTCTATAGAAAGTATACAGACTTTTTATAGACGACCTTGCCTTTCTATAGATTTAGACGTTTGTTGATACAGCCTATAGACGAAAGTCGATAAAGTTTCTCTTTCTTTTTGTCTATTCGCAGTCTATAGAAGGTCTATAGAAAAACGTCGATAAGATGTTCGTTTTCTTTTTGTCTGCTTCCCCTCTATAGACTACCTAGAGACGAAAGTCGATATAATCTCTATTTATTTTTATCTAATATTTGTCTATAGACTTTCTATAGACGAAAGTCGGTAAGATTGCTAATTCTTTTTGTCTATTCGCAGTCTATAGACGTCTAAAGAAAAAGTCGATAAGGTGTTTGTTTCTTTTTTGTCTAGTTCCCCTCTATAGACTACCTATAGACAAAAGTCGATACAGCCTCTATTTATTGTTGTTCATTCTTGGTCTTTAGACTGCCTATAGACAGAGTCAATAAGGAGTATATTTCTTCTTGTCTATTCGTAGTCTATAAATGGTCTATAGAAAAAAGTCGATAAGGTGTATATTTCTTCTTGTCTATTCCGTCTACGTAGTTCTTCAAAAACACGCACTGCACACATTCAACACACACACACACACACACACACACACACACACACATATATATATATATATATATATATATATATATATATATATATATATATATATATATATATATATATATATATATATGCGCGACCGGCCGCTCGAGGCACATTGCGCGTAATCGCGGGCTTCACGCTCTCAAAAACACTTCTGTGGAGCACGTGTTGAGCAACAGAAAGCTGCATCGGGAGTTTCTAATGTTGCTCTACAATTTTATCATTGAGAATTTTCGTCTAATTATAATATTTGAGAAATTAATTAACACTAATTATCTATTCAGGCGGAATTAAAAAAAATAATCTGAGTATCTCCAAGCGACGGCAAACAAAATTACCTTGGTTCTCTCCAGCTACTTAGCATTTGCATATATTTAAGTCTGGCTCAAATTAAGTGAAGCACCCCGTATACTTCTTTGCAATTCGCATTATTTTGCACGGTTTCCTATATCACCGCCGGTGAAGGTCATAGGGTGGGACGTCATCAAATGTCATGTTAACTTGTGCGAACAGCCCGTATACCGATTGTGCTAAGGCGTGAGATGAAGTAGAAAACAGCCGATAAAATTCTTATTGCTTCAGATTTACATGCCGTCTATAGATTGAAAATAGACAAAAGTCGTTAACCCGTGTACGCTTAACCAAGCACAGGTACCAGTAGATAATACGAAGCTGCGTTTGATATAAGCCACTGAAGTTGTATGCTGCTGAGATTGCTGTAGAGCCTATTGGCAGACTTTAGTATACACATAGTGTGTATCCTTCCGCATTTGTTGACCACATGATATGATCTACGTAGTCGCTCTCGGCAATCCCAAGACAGTCTTCACAGTTGCCATAACATGACTTTTGCGGCAGTAGAATAAAGAAAGCAAAACACCGGTTCCATCGTGGTAATAGATGTTATAAACACCAACTTTAGCTACAAGTGGATTCCAAACAGGCACCAAGCTAACAGCACAGAGATTCGTCATGTTTGTAGCTGACAACGCAGATTTTGTAAGTGTGCGCTGAACCGATGTCGCGCATGTGGTGTGCGCGTTGTGTGTCGTGCGATTCTCACATACCTCTCACATTGTCCTAATATCTAGGCTGCATCACTAACATGGGGTCGTTTTTCGTTCACTGATATCCTGCACTATAAACTCATCCAAGTTTCTCATTTACTTAATATATGTGCCAAATTCTCTGACCCCACTCAGTATTTTGCAGGCGGTATGCCTGCGCGGCCACGCATATGACTACGTCATTGCTGTACTGATTGCTTTGACCTATCATCGGAACGGAAAATTTGCGCTAACATACGTGCGGGTATGACATTTGGCGACACGCTGGAAGATATGCTACAAATACACTGTATTACTCATCGTCGCTGGCGATAATGCAAGCCTCTGAAGGGCCCTGTAACGGCTTTTACAAACAGCGCATTCACCCATGTGTGCGTTCCAGTTTCATACGATTGCCCACAGCGTTTGTAATACAACTTGCCAACGCATTTGCTTCATCCATGAAAAAAAAGAAAAATGGAAAAGAAAAGCAACCCGTTCCGCGCGAATGGCGCGCAGAGAGAGAGAGAAAGAGACAAAAAAAATATGGAAAAGGCGCTCAGACTTCTCGGAGCGCGCACGCCCTCGGCGCGGAGCTCCTGCGCATGCGCAATGGCGGTACGCCATCTATCCACGTCAATTTCAATTCTCAACGAGTGCGCCAGGCATGTAAACGCTTGTAGCAGTCTACTATATGCGCTGTACAAAAGAAAAAAGAAGAGCCAGATTATCAATTTGGTGGCCTTTTTTTAGTAGATAACGCACAGATTATTCAAATAATTTAATGGACATTGCACTTGTTCTACTCTTATCAACACACCTAAGAGATCGTAACATGTTTTAGCTGATAAGTAACATTATCAATACGCCTCCGTTCATGTGCATTCTACTGAAAGTGTGGCAAATGTATTCATGTCGAAGTATGAGAAGCGACATTGCAGACTGTTCTAAGCGGAAATAAATTGAAATTCTTAACGTGATTGTTCAAAACTACAGTCACTATGCTGAGCATGTTCGTTCGGCACGGGTATATTGCATTAGCACCTGAAGGAAGGAAGGAAGGAAGGAAAAAGTGGAGAAGGAAAGGCAGGGAGGTTAACCAGTTTAGCTTAACCGGTTTGCTGCCCTACACATGGGAGAGGGATGGGGGTGATGAAAGATGGGGAAGGGGGAGAAAGAGAGCACATAGCACAGCACACACACATCGTCCGTTAGAGGCCATCAATCTGGCATGGTACGTGATATCACTGTCACAGCCGCTTGTCCAATCCCGTCTCTTTGAAAAACCGAAGTAGTCCCTTCGTCGCCTTCACCTGCGATGTCTTCTGTCGGCGGCATGTGAATATCGTGTCGAGGGACAATGGTCTAGTGTCAAGGTGCGCTAGAACGGATGCAAGGGCCTATCGCTGAACATTATATTCAGGACAGTCGCACTGAATGTGTTCCAGCGTCTCCTCGCAAAGACAGACATTGCAGAGAGCGTTGTCGGCCATTCCAATGCGGAATGAGTAAGATTTCGTGAAAGCCACCCCTAGCCAGAAGCGATAAAGCTGAGTCGCCTCTCTTCGGCAGAGTCCAGTGGGCATATAGAGATGCATCAATGAGGGCAGGTGGTATTGACGGTTGCTCTGGTTGGTCTGGCTGTTTGGTGTGCACCATAGAGAGAGCGTGATCTCGTGTGCAAGCACTCGAAGTCTCCTAGCTGCGTCGGATCGTGAAAGCGGTATGGCCTCTTCTTGTGCGTCTTCAAGAGCTGCCCGAGCGGCATTATCGGCGTCTTCGTTTCCAGTGACGCCGCAGTGACTTGGCAGCCACTGAAACGTCACGTGGTGTCCTTTCTCCTGTGATGTATGGAGTAGGCATCTAATATCAAATACGAGCTGTTCGAATGGCCCGCGACGCAGAGCTGATAGTACAGATTGTAGGGCTGCCTTTGAGTCGCTGAAGATTGACCATTGTCGAGGTGGCTCCCGATTGACGAAACGAAGTGCAGCGCGAAGAGCAGCTAGTTCAGCAGATGTCGATGTTGTTGGGTGGTCAGTCCTAAAGCTGATGGTAATAGCTTTTGCTGGGACAACCACAGCACCGGACGAACACTGGATGTTTGTGGAACCATCAGTATAAATGTGTTCACTGTCCGCGTACCTCTCGTGCAGAAGAAGCAGAGACAGTTGTTTCAGTACAGACGACGACAGTTCAGACTTCTTCCCGATTCCTGGTACACTGAGATGGACTGTGGGGCTGACAAGACACCAAGGGGGTTTCGATGGTTTAGATGCAGCGGTGAAGCCTGAGGGAAGTTGGTCGTTGTACTTGATGATAGTTTTAGAGAACGATTATTGGTGCCTGTCTGAAGGTAGTGCTGCAAGGTGGTGATAGGGGGCACGTGTAATATGTCTGATGTGCGTTCTCAGGGCTTCCACCGTGATGTGAGTTTGCGTTGGATGGTCCCGAGCAATCGCAAAAGTTGCCTCTGTTGACGAGCATCTGGGCAAACCAAGGCAGACTCTGAGTGCTTGAGCTTGTGCTGCTTGCAGAACACGAATATTTGTCTTGCAGGTGTTGTTCAGTACAGGTAGACTATATCTTTAAAAACCGAGAAAGCGAGCTCTGTAGAGTTTAAGCATTGCGTCTGCTGACGTCCCCCACGTCTTTCCTGTCAAGTCTTTAAACAACTGGGAAGTTGCTGTCAGGCGCCGTTTCATGTAGGCCACGTGCGGGCTCCAACAGAGGTCTCGGTCAATAATTACGCCAAGGAATCTGTAGGTTCGGACATAGGAAATGGTCCGCCCATTGATTGAGATGACATAAGGCGTCATCGGTTTGCGAGTAAATGCTACTAGTGCACATTTTTCTGGTGATATGCTGAGACCCTGTTTACACAAGTAGTTCGCTGTCAAAGTGGCCGCTCTTTGAAGTCGCGCACGTATCTGAGGACGTGTGACTGCCGAAGTCCAGACACAGATGTCGTCAGCGTATATTGAAATTTTGATGGTAGTTGGCAAGTATTCAGTAAGTCCAACAAGAGCGAGGTTGAATAGCGTCGGGCTGAGAGCACCGCCTTGAGGAACGCCCCTGCTGGTATAGCGTCGCGTAGTTGGGCCATCTTCAGTTAACACATAGAATGATCTTGCACATAGATAAATTGCAATCCACAAAAAAACTCGACCACCTAGGCCAATGTCGCAAGAGCGTCGAGAATGGCCTCATGTAATACGTTATCGTATGCTCCTTTCACATCTAAGAATAAAGCTGCAGATAAACGCTTACGGGACCTTTCGTGCTGGACATATGAAACGAGATCAACTACATTGTCGATGGAAGAGCGGTCACGTCGGAAACCAGCCATGGAAATCGTATAAATCTTGTAGTATTCAAGGTACCATTCCAGGCGGCCAAGGATCCATCCGTTCCATTATCTTTCCTACACAGCTGGCCAGCGCTATTGGGCGGTAAGAGGTGAGTTCTAATGGGGATTTGCCCTGCTTTAAGAGTGGCACCAGGCGGCTTACTTTCCATTCGTCAGGAACGTTTCCCTCCTGCCATGAGGAGTTGTAAAGGCTCAACAATTCTATCCGTGCGGA
The DNA here is from genome assembly GCF_050947875.1 of Dermacentor variabilis. Taxonomy (NCBI): domain Eukaryota; kingdom Metazoa; phylum Arthropoda; class Arachnida; order Ixodida; family Ixodidae; genus Dermacentor; species Dermacentor variabilis. Next base: position 202,659,882 of record NC_134568.1, read on the forward strand.
CTCTCCGAGATAGCACAAGGCCCAGTATGATATACCATCTGGACCCTGAGATGATGAGCGCCTGCAGAGAGCCAGTGCCGCTTCGAGCTCCTCCATTGTAAAAGGAAGGTCCATGCGGCAATCACGGGAAGGGGGGACGTCAGCTTGGGCTGGAGGATCTGGACGAGTCGCTTAGTCTGCGATCCACGCACAAAAGTCTTCTGCGACATCGATGTCTTGCCGCCCTTGGAAAAGCGCTAGCGCCTTGAATGGAAAACGCCGTTCCGGAAGGCAACGCAGACCTTGCACCGTTTTCCAAATGTGAGACAGTGGCTTGCGGGGGTAGAGTGTCTGGCAAAACGTTGCCCAACGTTCTGACGCTGATCTATCCATACGACGCTGAATCTTCTTTTGCATCCTCCTGGCTGCCCTAAGGTCATGGATTGATTTTGTACGCCGACATCGACGTTCCGCCCGGCGACGAAGCGCTCGAAGTCGCTCTAATTCTATGTAGAAGTAATTTCGCATGGAAGAGATCGTCATCATGCGGGTGGCGTTTTGCATCGTAATTTTAACCGTTTGCTCTAACCCAGAGGGTAGGCCCTCGCGGCAGGCATCTTCCATCTAAGATTTGAAGTTGGCCGATTGAATCGTCCGAATGGTATTCCGTGGGCCTGATCTAGACAAGCCTTTGATGTTCAGATAGGTGGGAATGTGGTCACTCCCATGTGTCTCAATGTTTGTAAACCACTTCTTCACACATCTGGCGACAGAGTTGGAGACGAAAGCAAGGTCGAGGCAGCTGCCGTATGTCACGCCTCGAAGAAAGGTGGGGCTACCATCTTTCAGGAGAGTAAGGCCATAGTTGTGGGCGATGCTTGCTAATCTTCGTCCTCTTGCATTTGTCCTTGTACTTCCCCATGCTGGATGGTGTGCATTGCAATCTCCTATGATGACCCATGGGGCGGGACAAACACTCAAGATATCCGCAAATCTTTTGATATCGATATTGCTGGAAGGCGATATATACACGCCTATGAGAGCAAAGAACAGTTTGTTCTTTTTAACTGTGATGCATATATATTAATTGTCGTCGTGGGGCGCAATTGGTTGCAAAATATAGGTGAGTTCACGACGAACAAAAACGACGATTTCGCTGCATGCACCATTTGTTGATAACATGATAAATTCGTATCCTGACAGTCTTATTGGTTTCGACAAGTTGGGCTCACAAATGACGATGAGTGGAGACACATTGGTGTAAACAAACTGACGAAAATCCGAAATTCGTGATTTTAGCCCTCTGGCGTTCCATAGGATGACGGACGCTGCCTTGACTTCTTTCTGGAAGGATAGTGTATGGGTAGCCATCTTTCTAGTTGAGGGATGCAAGCACTGGGCTTAAGGCGTCCAGCACTTTAAGTGCGCTTCGAGCAGACAGTGTCCCCATGTCCACTAAAAGCGCTCGAATGGCCTCCATGAGAGAACGTAGCACCGAGATGACTTGACGGTCTGTTTTAGGTGAATCATCCATGGCCGGAGAACGATCAGGTGGGACCCCGACCTTCTGAGATTCCTTCGCAAGGGAGCGGCTTGGTAGCGTAGGCCATTCCTCTAAAGATAGTCTTTTCTGCTTCCTTCGTGGAAGTGGTGGGCCTTTTCGCGGCGCGACTAACTGGCACCGCAGTGGAGTGGGTACCGTCACTTCGCACATGCGCCTTCTTCGAAGACGTACGATGGTGCCGACGTCGAAGCCGACGCCGGACTACTTCGGCTGCCTCCCTGTGGGCCGAATTGTCGCTGGCCATTTGCTTGAAAACCGCGCGCTCCCTCTTGATGCGGGGACAGTCTTTCGACGAGGCCGCGTGAGGGCCGCTACAGTTGGCGCAATTCAGGACCGTGGCACCGCAGGTCTGTTCTGCCTGAGGTTCAGCGCAACGGGGACGCAGTAGCGAGTTGGGACACACGCCGTTGACGTGTCCTAGCCTGAAACACTGATGGCATTTAAGCGGCTTCTGGATGAAACGTCGAACCGGATGTCGGAAATGTCCGACTTTAACGTGAGATGGGATACAATTCCCCTTGAATATTACTTTTACGCAGCGCGTATTCCCAAGGCGGCGCACTTGCGTAAGTCGTCATTGGGAATGGCAATGTCAATGTCATAAATCACATCGGCTATGGATGTGTCGTCGATCAGGATAAAGGGGAGCATTTTCATTCCGCCTAGCTCCGTGATTTCTTGAAGTTTTCCAAGCGCACTCGCGTTGTACACGTCTATGGCGAATATATTCTTGCGTGGATTTATTCTTATGTCTTTAATTTCATCCGGCACCGCACCTTCTAGAAAAATGGATAGGGCTTGCCTGTTCAGCAATCGTAGGTTGCTTGTCGGTTCTTCCGGCATAAAGATGATGACGTGTGGCCAGCGCGCAGGCGTTGACTTCATAGTCGTTGTGCTCGCAGGAGTTGGCGGCGCTGTGTTGAAGATTTCTCTCCTCGCCCTCTTACTCCGGAGGGGTATGAAGCCGTCGTCGGATGAGTCGTCTTCCGACATAGAGTACAGCTCGGTGTCTTCGGTGTCACTGGGGGAGCCAACTCGCTTCCTTGCGGTTGACGGCCGTGATGACTTCTGGCCAGGCGGGCCTCTGGCATGCTCCGCGTCCATGGCCGCAAGACGGGGAGGCGAGGCACCTCGAAAGGCGAAGATTTTACCAAAAATTCACAGAGCACAGAAACAAGTGTTCTGCCAAGAAGACACTTCGTTGTCTTCCCCCTCGTTTACCAAAATTCCCTGAAAAATGTGCACAGTCCAGCCGGGTATCTTTGTTTCAACAATTATTATTATAGGAATCGTTTGGGATTCTCGCTTTTCTTTTATTTTTATAAGTACACTGTGGGTCACATGAACCTGTCTTGAAACGAAACGTACCGTTGCTGCCACCGGCGACCATTACGGTTGTCTAAATGCTTATCATACTGTAATATAACGAAACATTATAATGGTACTGATTAATATTGCCATGTAGTCTTTCGTCAGAGGTAAACCAAGTTAACTAGAGATATAAGTGATGAGAGCAAATTATATATAAAACTACTATTGAACCGTAAAAGTAACTTATTGAATAGTTTTCCCTCACATTGTTGCATTTGCTTTACGTGTGTGTCTCTATGTCCTTGTCTTCCGTGCTGTGCTCGTGTGCCCATCAATTACGAACTTGCCCAAGCCCTTGTCAGCTTTATTAAACAAGGGATTCAATTCAGTTGAATATAATACTGCATGTCAAGTGACGGACGTGTTATTCGTTTTATCTAAATATTATGGACTGGCAGTACTTGGCAAGCATTAAACCACAATATTTCTTTTATTGCACTTAAGCTGCGGGTGTCATAGATTGCCAGGGAATTTTCATGAAAACAGCCAGGGAAGGCTTGGAAAAAGATTGAGGAATTTTAAAATGACAACATAGGTATGCTGTCTTTTTATATATCATACAAAGTTTTCAGAGAGTCTCTCTGTTAAATATATTGTTACGCGAAGGACAAGTCAGTAAGGCGCGTGTAGAGCGAAGTCCCGGTTAGTGTGGTCTGAAGACACACATTTCGCGAGCATGTCTGTGAGAGTGCGATTGAGACGCTCCGTGAAGCCATTTTTTTGCGGATGGTATGACGTGGATAGCTTGTGCCTCGTGGCACAGGACTGCAGGATGTCCGCGATAACTTTTGATAGGAATGTCCGGCCACGGTCTGCGAGAGGTTGTCGTGGAGCTTTATGCAATAAAATCACGTCGCGTAGAAGAAAATCGGCGACATCTGGGGCGCAGCTTGTGGGAAGCGCTGGGGTGATTGCGTAGCGCGTGGCGTAATCCGTGGCCACAGCGATCCACCTGTTCCCAGAGGTAGAAAGAGGAAAAGGGCCAAGTAAGTCCAAACCAACCCGAAAGAATGGTTCCGCGGGAATGTCGAGTGGTTGAAGGTACCCGGCAGGGAGCGTCGATGGTGTCTTGCGTCGCTGGCATTTCTCACATGCAGCTACGTATCTTCGAACGGAGCGAGCAAGCGTCGGCGGATCCGGTCGTAGGTACGGGACACACCCAGGTGACCGGCAGTTTGGAGGTCGTGAAGTTCGTGGAGAACAGCCGAGCGAAGGTGTTTAAGGATAACAAGGAGTAAAGCAGGGCCGTCGGGGTGAACGTTGTGGCGGTAGAGTACGCCGTCTTGAAGTGTGAATAAGCGAAGGGAACTGTCGGCAAGCGACGATTCTAGGCGGTCAATGATGATACGCAAGGACGGGTCACGGCGCTGCTCGCCGGCGGCATGGAGCAGTGGAAAAACAGAGAGAACGCAGCCGTTGGTGTGAGTATCAGACGTAGAAGTCGCGTCATCGTCTGGGTAGCGAGAGAGGCAACCTGCGTCCTGGTGTTGGTGTCCCGACTTGTAAGTCACTGTGTAGGGATATTCTTGTAGTCGGAGGGCCCAACGACCGAGCCGGCCAGTAGGATCCTTGAGCGACGAAAGCCAACAGAGCGCATGATGGTCTGTGATTACTGAGAAGGGCTTGCCATATAAATACGGGCGGAACTTTGAAACAGCCCAGACGAGAGCAAGACATTCGCGCTCGGTAATCGAATAGTTGCACTTTGCAGTTGTCAGGAGCCGGCTAGCGTAGGCTATAACGCGGTCGTGTCCGTGTTGGCGTTGCGATAAGACGGCGCCGATCCCATAACCACTGGCATGGGTTTGGACCTCTGTAGGTGCCGACGGGTCAAAGTGGGCCAAGACCGGTGGATTGCTGAGAATCGGGATAAGACGTGAAAATGCGGCAGCCTGAGAGGCACCCCACGTAAAAGGCACGTCTTTCTTCAGAAGTTCAGTGAGTGGTCGAGCGATTGTTGTGAAATCTTTCACGAATTATCGGAAATAAGAACAGAGCCCCACCAAACTCCGGACGTCTTTGACAGACTGAGGTACAGAAAAGCCGTTAGTGCTCGAACCTTCTCCGGGTCGGGTTGTACTCCGGAAGCACCGACGAGATGGCCTAGCACTGTAGTCTGTCGGCGTCCGATGTGGCACTTCGATGAGTTTAATGGGAGCCGAGCCTTGCGGAAGACGCCAAGGATAGCTGCGACGCGCTCAAGACGCGTCTCCGACGCGCCTTGAGCCGTCGAGGACGTCGCCGAGGTAATAAAGGCAAGTTGACTATTTGAAACCTTGAAGCAGAGTGTCGATCATCCGTTCGAATGTGGTGGGGGCATTGCATAAACCGAACGGCGTAACCTTGAATTGTTAGAGGCCATCTGGAGTGACGAAAGCGGTCGTGTTGAACGAGGCGTGTGTAGCTTTTTTTTTTAAACGTTTCGCCTTATAAAAAGCTGAGGCAAATTGTTCCTATTTATTTAAAAAAAATAAAGGTCAAGCATACTGACATGGCATTTCTTACTCAATTTGTTTTTTTTTTTTGCGTTAACTAATAGCGTCCTCGATCACCTTGCCCCGGGGTTGCCCCGAAACCAGAATGGTGCGCCTTGCACCGCCGTGGTGGCGCACTGCGGAGGGTCAACATCGAGGACAAAACTGCACCCATTGCAGGGTGCTTGCATGCAGCGCTACTTTGCCCCTGGCGCTCAAGACGTGCGCGAACACGCGCGCGCGCACATTTTGTTGTTTGCAGGTGCTGAGCATCTGCGGCAAGCGCTCGAACCTTGTCAAACTGCGTGCTCCGACATACCTGGTTGCAAGCAAACACCAATGGATCTTATAATTAATCCTGACGAGCCATTCCTGACGACCCTTTCAACGAACCTGTCCACTTTCGGCCGCTCTTCACCACATTGTTTTTGGAAGAGGTCGATAAGCATGCCGTCTTCGCTGTCAGACGAACTTGAAAAAAACTCATCGATTGCGGCAATTAGCAGCGCTTCCTTTCTCATTGCCGACATCTCCACTGGCCAACTCCGTCAACTCCGTTGCAACCGCAGCTATCGGGCCAGAGCATCCACGGTTGTGCAGTCGGCAGTGCGCGCGCGCGTCCCGCAGTGCTTGTTGGGATTGCACCCCGGCGCACCGCCGATTTTCTCGGTGCGAGACGGGGCAATGGAAAACCGCTCCAACAGGGTGCGCTTCCGGTGATCGAGGATGGTCGGTGCGTACCGGTGCGGTTGGTCGAGGATGAAAGTGCGCACCAAGGCGCCCCAGTGCGCACCGGTACGGGTGATCGAGGACGCTATAAAAGTCCTGAACCTCGAAACCCTATAACAATTTTTCGTCTTTGAGAGCACCTTAAATAATTTACTGTGATAGCATGCATTCGAACTATAGATTCAGTTTTGTTTCCTAAGAGGTGCGTATCTGTCGTGCCAAGACACAAAGTGCTCGCGTGGTATTTCGGGTGCTCATGTGGTATGCTTAACTTGCAAATGTATTAGCATGCCCAAGAGGCATCATTACCTCTAAGAACTAAGTTACTGTATCAATACAATCAATCGATCTGCATTCTGTTGAAGGCATGGCCAATGACCGATTTATTTAAGAGTACGAGAAATACATTTAAATGTGCATTAAGAAAAATAAATGACAATATTTGGCATGATACTGTGAATACTCCAGTCACTCTTCGGAGCATATTCCTGTGCGCGGCCATATTTAATTACCAGCCCAACAATGTACGGCAGTCCATCTCGGTAACCTTGTTTCAGCAGTTGATATAGAGATCATTTCCGATAATTACAATGATGTGTAATATATGAACTTGTCTTAAAAGCAACATAATGTTGCTGTAGCACCAGCAGCAGTTGGGACTGTGCAATTGTTCATCATGCCATAAAATGAAATATTGCATAATAGTACTGATTTGTATTCACAAGCAGCCATTACTCATACTTAAACCGCATTGAGTATTGACTTAAATGGTTTGAGCGAATGATTAATGAATATACAAAGAATACACAATTGTTATTTTTGCTTCACATTGTTGCATCTACTTATTTGCAGCATACACTTGCCGCATCTTTGGAACATATGACACGAAGGCCAAGGCCAGCCTGGTGGCCTTGCTTGCCAAGGGGATGTAGTGTGTAAATCTGTAAATAGTCTCTTTCGATCATTGCGTAAGACCTGCATTTTAAGAAAATTAGTATATCGCACAATAAAAAGAGTTAATCCAATGCCGATGCACTTTTTTCTTTCCTGCATTACATGATTGAGCACTAGTGGAATTGCTTCAATTTTTTTTCGGTTCACGCAAAATATGAGAATGCAGCTGGTTCGGTAGCATTATTAAGCTATCGACATTAATACATAAGTGCAGATCAGAAGCAACCCGTGAACATACACAATATACATTCAAAAATTTTTTGCCCCCATATGTAAACAGAAATGTAAACTAACTTGTATATAGCAGATAGCTAGCAGATTTCGTTCAACCGGATGCATTGCATGCAACTGCAATATTTATTAAATATTCTCGTACAGAAATACTCATGCAGTCTTGCATAAAGTTCACGGCTACATGCATTTGAGATTTTTCTTCTGCTTCCATCCGCATGCATTATTTTCTATGTACAGTTCCCTAGGTATGTTCCCATATGCCTGCTGGATGCAGTACATATTTATAGATATTTCCAATAGACTGCTCGTCAAAACCCCAGCAGTGAGCGCTTATATATAATCGAAACGTATTTGGCAAAATGTATTATTTATATAGCTAGTATATAGGGTGTTGATCCAGGCTTTTTTAGCCAATCTGCGCAATGGAAATACAAGATTTAAATAGAACACGGGGCAAGATATACTATCATAAAAAGACCTACAGGTCAGATCTTTGAACCATAAGTTTTAAATTCGGATCTTACTTCACCGTCTCTTTTTACATTATTCTTCGTTGAACAGCTTCACTGAATTTATGTCAGGCTAAAGTCTATGCATTAGCTATAGACTGATCTGCAGGAATTGTCTGCAGAGAATCTATGGACTTATGACCTTACACATTTTGTAGACTAGTCTAAATATGTGTGAGTCTATAGACACTCTATAAACTGTGAAAATTCACGTCTGTAGACAAATGTCTGCAGAATGTCTATACAGAAAAGTGTATAGGAATATACAGTTCTATATAGCTTTCGATCTTATACAGTTATGGCTTTCGATCTTGTACAGTTATAGCTTCCAATCTGTATTTAAAGTCCTAGAAACTACCGTGAGTTTAGAAGAAGCCTTACATATTCACCCTACTGTTCCAATGGAAACACTTGGAAATCACACAGCAAGGAATATTTCAGCAACTACTCAATTTAGATACAAAAAATTGAGTGTACCCGATAATATACCTGCAGTATTCCTCAAACGATACGCAGAATGGATGTCACATTATCTAACTATCATCTTTCGAAAATCTTATACAACTCGCTCACTGCCGCAAGACTGGCGCACCGCATTTGTGATACCTGTATTTAAAGGAGGTAATCGAAGACAGGCAACAAATTACCATCTAGTGTCACTTACTTCAGTTACTTGCAACGTCTTCGAACCTATAATAGCAAAACACATACTCAGGTTTCTAGATCAGGACAGTTTCCTATATCCTTATCAACATCGCTTTAGGACCGCATTATGAACTGTTATAGAGTTAATAGCAACAATTCATGACTTTGCAGGTGTAGTAGATATAAGACGACAGGTTGATGTGGTTTGCGTGGATTTCGCGAAAGCTTTTGATAAAGTACCTCATGTACAATTAATCTTCAAATTACGTAATGCAGGAATAAATGAATTTATGATAAAATGCATTGAAGCATACTTAACAAACCATACGCAGGTAGTTAAACTGGATGGTTATGTATCAGATTCATTAGCTGTACTCTCAGGAGTTCCCGAAGGCTCAGTATTGGGACCACTATTGTTTCTCCTTTATATCAATGACATCAGTAGCGTGGCAGAAGAGGCTATTCAGGTTAAGCTCTTCGCAGACGACTGCTTAATTTACACCACAATTACTAACCTAGATGCCCAGCTTAAAATTCAGAAATGTTTGCAAAATTTACATGAGTGGTGTAGGAAAAGGAAAATGGAAATAAATTATCCCAAATCTACATATACACACATCAGCAAAAGAAAACTATCTATGCCTTTTTTACAGCATTGGAGGGCATTTATTGGAGGATGCGCACCAGTTCAAGTATCTAGGGGTAACAATAACACGAAATTTGACATGGAACCAACATATAGATAACGTCTGCATGACTGCCTATAAAAAGTTATACTTTCTGAGAAAGAAAAACTGGAACATGCATCGCGTAATTGTATTATTAACACAATTACGCAATTACGCGATACAATTAATTGTAGTATTAATTGTACTTATTGTATACACCACCTTCATTAGGACGATACTAGAATATTCAGCCGTTGTTTGGAGTCCCCATCAAGTGACGCTTAAGAGGGAGTTGGAAAGGATACAGAGACTGGCGGCGCTTTTTATTTGTTCGACGTACCGAAGGAAGGAATCGGTCACGCTTATGTTACAGCGTTGCAACTTGGATCTTCTTGAGGTACGCAGAAAGAAATATGGGCTGAAGGTGCTTTATCAAATAATGCAGGATCAACTTAAAATGATGAACTCAAATATCTACACGGTCCAGGCAAAAGAAACCCGCGAACTAACCACGGCTACGTTGTAAAGCTGTACCGCACCAAAGTGACACATTTCGATACTCATTTTTCCTGGATGCGATAGAAATGTGGAACAATTGCCAAACGCTATTGTTAGCCTAAAAGATGTCACCGACTTGGAAAATGCTGCTGAGGCGTATTTACGGGAGTTTTCAACTTAGTTTGAAGTGCCAAGTGATATGTGCGACTTGATGTTCATTGTACGTATATTGATAAATGTTAGAAGTGTGCTGAACGGCATTCAAGTGAACATCTTATTCACTGTGAATTGGCAAATGTTAAACAACATTACGTACATTGACATTGTCCATACCTGATGTATGTAATTGTATTGTCCTTTCTGTTATGACCCTCTATGAGGGTTGACAGTATTAATAAATAAAAATAATAATAATAAACAGCTCCGCTGTTAAAAGTAAATTCTGGGGTTTTACGTAACAAAACCAATATATGATTATGAGGCACGCTGTATAGTGGAGGATTCTCCGATTAATTTTTCACCACTTGAGGTTCTTCGACGAACGTTTTTGCATTTCGCCCCCGCGGCGGGACAGCTTTTCTGATAGAGGCAGAAAGCGGCTGCCCGAGGGCCGGTATAACATAGCGGTTCCTGCGGTTACCTTCTACGCCACTCTTATCATCCACTGTTCACGGCCGGCTGATCCTGTTGATAATTAACACGGCCGTTGCGTCGCTCTGACCACTGACGAAGTGCGACAAGGAATGACATTGGAATAAAGTTGTTACATTATCCCGGCCCAGATCTCTTTGTGCTATAAACGCACGTCATCGCCTGACCTTCAGAGCAATCCCGGTGCATGCACTCGAATCAGTGAACAATAAGCCGATATGTCTCACGTGCGTGGTGCGGGGCCGTTTCCCTTTATTCTCCGGAAGTGTTGCAGGTTATGTGTGTGTGTGTGTGTGTGTGTGTAAGTGCGCGCGCACACACAAACACACACACACACACACACGCACACGCACACGCACACACACACTTTCTTGACCTTTACGGGCCAGTAGCAAGGTCTGATTATGAGCCACGCCGTAGTGGGGGACTCCGGATTTAGTTTGACATCCTGGGGTGCTTTGACGGGCACCTAAATCTGAGTATACGAGACTTTTGCATTCCGCGCCCCATGCAAAGTACTCAGAATCGAAAAGATCGTCTACTACAAATTGTTCAATTCTAGTGACAACGTGCGAATTGGGCGTCGTTATTTGAATATCTTAGAACTAGCAGCGCGTGAAGCCGGCACGAGGAAAAGGCCAAACAGAAGCGCTCGTGCGTTGATCCTTTCCTTTGTCCCTTCTTCATGCGCTACTATTCGTTTTGAAGATGACTTTTTTGTTGTTGTTCGTTTTAAAGTTTTTAGAGACGTGAAGGTCAGCAGTACGGAGGTGGATGTACTCAGTACGTTATTTACTGAATCTGATTGCGTCTATTCCGTGTCCGGTAGTGGAGGCCTATTATAAAATGCTTATTTACGCATCGCAGTCATTCAACGTGTCTCTTAGTCTCAACATCTTCTGAATTAGGCCCACGCACTGTGGGCAATATATGCTGGTGCGGCCTTGTAGTTTCGATGAAAACAATCTACGGCGTAGCGGTACGTTTTTCGAGGCTCACATTGATTTCGCGGGCGGCGACGTTCTGACGTGCATGTAGACTGCCGTAAAAGCTGCTCGCAACAGCGGCTGACGTTCCAAAGGGACCGCCTCGCCTCCTTTATGCTTACAGAGTTCCCGGAATGCTTTCGGTTAAGCCCTCTTGAATAACGCAAGTTAGAATAGCCTAAGTGTGAATTTGTAGAACCTTCCAGCTGTCACACGTTCTGCTGTAGAGTTGGATTGCTCGACAAGTGAATCTTATTGTTAAGTAAAACAAAAAAGTCCATACATGAGCTCGACACATGTCGCACGTTCTTTATATCTGAACACATCAAGAATGTGTGTCTACAGTACACTATGCGACAAAATACTTCATTTTTCTTGGCTGACTTGACTGTCACAAATGCAGTACAGGAAATTTTCTACGGTCCTGCACACGCTCCTGCCACAACGTGGATAAAAGGTTTGCGGGCTGAGGCTTAACCTCGTCGTTGCCCGAGGTCCCTATAGTTTCCCGAGACTATAGTATACTCGTACACGGTAGATGTGATCAGCGTCGTTTTTCTCGCTACGACGAAATACAAGGTGGCTGCTTCCGTCTTCACTTACTGCGCCAATCGGGTGTGCTTTCCATTTTCTGTGATCACCTATCGCGGCTGTATTTCTCAGTTCCGCTGTAATCAGTGACAAAGTCATCCCCACCTATCACAGCACTTCATATTCAATATGGCCGTTGATGGTGTCAACGCCTTCACCTTAAAATATTTAGCACTGCATATTTTCCGTAGATGGCTACAGCGTATGCGTTCTTCCTTTTTACGTATACGGGCTTCCCCACACACAAAGCTTTTGCAATTTTTCGCCCCCACTGTTTTATACAAAAGGTGTAGCAAACGAGTGCGGTGTAGGCATACTCACTTGGTGATGACGGGAATCAAAAGACAGGAAAGTTGCTTAGCTCAAGGTCACAAAGGGCACAATACAACCTGTATGTTTAGCGCAGAGATTGTTTTCATAAAGAACGTGTTATTAACGCTGTAGAAGAATATAGAGACCACAAGGAGGACGAGGATCAAGTTTCAGGAGGCAAGGAATTTCCTATTAGATTCAGAGGCACTAGAATGACGGTAATCACCGCGATGATGGCTCCTCAACTAAGGTAACCGATGGTTGGACGACATAATATGGGGAAAGCAGCGCAATGTTTGCACTGAATGATTTTAGTGCGTAGAAGTGTTGTCGTGGGGACTCGGCGGATTGTTAATTGTTAGAGCGCATATGTTGGTGTAGCTTGAAATGGCCAATGCCGCGGACCACGCGATGTAGCCCAAATGCTCCTTTCCGTATGCTCCACGGACAAACGCGCATGAAGTGTTAAAGCTGCCTGTATAACGCCTTGCCTTGCAAAAGCGTTAATCCTAAGTTGGCCGGAGAGCCCGATCAGTTCTCACATAGGCAGTCAGCAAATGAGTTTTTTTTCCAGGTTTCTGAAGCTATAGGCCTGACGAATTATTCAAGAGTCGTCACCGACAAGAATGAACACCAACAAACCAACCAACAAAGAAACAAACAAAAAGATTGTCTGATGTACATAAGCTAGCCAGCAAGTGTCCTAAATTGTAATGTGCATGCCAGGAGGTGCGTTATATGTCTTTATCGCTTTAAGATGTGCACGAAACTGCGCTCTAACTCTCTCCTCTTTCTATCTTTTCATTCCTATATCCCTTTCCCTCAGTGCGGCGTAGCAAACCAGACGTGCGTCGGGTTAGCCTCCCTGCCTTTCCTCTATTCTGTTTCTCTCTCTCTCTCTCTCTCTCTCTTTGCTTTAAATATGCAAGGAAACCAGTATTTCCGGCATTCCTATAGAAAAAATTATTTGCCCAATTATGCCCTTGCTATCAATCGCTTATGCTTTTCAGCTATTCAGAAGATGCACAGTATTGCCCGATATTTCCTATGACACTGATTGTGCTAAAAGTATAATAAAAGACAAAAAACCACAGCGCATGCACTTAGACGTAGCTGAAATTCGTCCCGTTGAGCGAGCATGCGCAATGAGAGCCAACGGCAGGTCTTATTGTAGGGAATTTCCAGGGAAAGTGTCATCACTGGCGTCCATTCCGGGCATGATTAAGTGCACTAACGGGAGCATCACTCCATCTCTTTGCACGGCATCAACCCGGGAAAGCGGGAACCTCCGCGGACCCGCCTGGCAAAGAGGCGTCAAGGCGTCCTGAATCTTGTGCCTTGGATCTTCCTATCTTTGAATCCATAGTTAGTACTTCTACTCTTGCTCGGCGGTGCAGGCCGTCCATCTACTCCGCTACGCCCCCCCCCCCAACCCCTGCTTTTCTTTCTTTATTTGTTTTTTTTATAGCCAGAATTTCCTATACTCACCGGCGAACAATGCTTTGCCTGAGAGAGGTGGAAGGGGATAAGAGTGGTAAGGACAACGGTAACCAGCAACAAAAAGCACAAATAAAAAACACCACTAGATGTTACACCACAGAAACGGAGGTGCTCGTTTGTTGACTTCCTGAGGACTCGTGAGCTGAAGATTAAAGGCCCCGGTCTTAAATAAACGTCCCCCAAGAAGAAACGCTTCGCTGGAAGGACAGTGTTACGTTCCACGCTTCACTTACCGCTCAGTTTAGCTCACTACGTTGAAGCGAGGGTCGAATGCGGAAACGACTACCTAAGAATGACTCAAGTCGGCGGTCGTAAAGTGCTCGCCAAATTCGTCCCGGCCGCTATATAAAGGACAGATAGCTCGCGAACATACAAAAACATGTTTCGCTCCATTGTCTCCAGCTGAATATAGTAACCTCAGAGCGTCATAGTGTTGTGACATACCGACGCCACCTCGCCTACAAGCGCCAGTCTCTTCAGTTGCGTATACATGCTATTCCTATAGAGCCCTCATGAAGTGGTCACAACTCACTTAGCTTACAGCAGAGGTTGGCAGCTCCCAGCGGTGACGCATTAGGATTGCCGAAAATGTCCGCAGAATTAGCCGAGAGCAAACGTCAGCTGAAAACAATAGTGGCCGATGGCAGCCACCAGAGCAGCTGGTTTTCAGTGAAATCAAAGGGAGTACAGTCAACTTGAAGTTTGCTTTAGTTGTAGGTGGACGCCAGTTCACAGGTTTTGTTACAGTTATAGTTAAAGGGAAAGGAACCGTAAAGACGACAAGCCATCGGTCGGATTGAAACCTCTAGCCTCTGAAGGGGACGAGCGCTCTCCCAATAGCGGTCGTAGCGGGGATGGTTATCCTTCATTTTACTTCGCGTTATTTTTGTATATGTTAGTAGCATATTACTCGAAGTAACGTGCTCACGTATCCGCAAGAAGCCATTGCACTAGAATTTTAATACGATTATCATAATACGGATACTTCACGGACTTTGCGCCGGCTGCCTGCCTACGTACGTACATACATACGTACGTACCTACCTACCAACTACTTACCTGTGTCTCCAACTCTTTCCCAACCAGCTCGGGCCACTGGATAGCCCATGGTCTATAGGGTAGCGCATCGGGCTGCTGCGCTGAGGGAATTGAGTTCGAAACCAACCGTCGGACTAACTTGGCCCACTAGCTATGTGCCGCTCTTCAATGAAGCCCTTTCACGCCAGCTTGAGTCACTGGCCATGTGTCACCGCGTATGGGAAGCTCTTCAGTTACAGAAAATATCATTTACGATGTCTCCAGTGCTGGGCGGAATCGAACCCGCTTCATATATACTTAGGCAATCTTGTCTGAATATATATTCAAAAACGCACCCTGCGCGGACATCTCGACGGCGCCGCTATATGACACAGTGTATCCAGTGGGAAGTGCGATAGAGGAGCCCGGCAGCATACACACCTCATACACGACGTGTTTCGGCGTTTTCAGTACGGTGTGTCGCTACAGTGCTTCAATTGCTAATCGATTTCACGTCGATGTCCATCGTAAGAGTGGTCCTGCCGCAATGTTTTCGCAAGTCCGAATTTCAGTGAACCCAGGCGCCAGACATATTATTACCGAAGGCGCCGGCCAATTCCAACGAGCACTTACGAACAAGCATACGAATTCATAGAGCTTTTCATTCGTAAGTGCTCCTGCCCTTGGCCGGCCGTCTTAACTAGGTATATGTCGAACGTTAGGATTGGCTGGAATTCGCTCTTACGAACAATTTTAGTGTAACAGATTTTCGTGAATACGTGCTTAGAAACCTCGTGAATTTCGGCCGAGTGCCTTTCCTGAAGGTCTTCAGTATAGTGACCATAGCTTGGAGAGGCCGAGGTCATCATTACCTCAGCTGCTCCCCAATAAAGAACCCTGAAACAGCATGGATAGCCGTGTGTTTTTGCTGCGCTCAATGCGACCGAGCGTTCTGATTCGTCGAAGGCATTTTGCGTGAATTAAACCCGTCCATGGCGGGCGGTGTCCAGCCGCCTTGTTACCGCCGGAGGTGAAGCAGACGAAAAAGAGAGCAACACAGCGCCCTCGTTCCGACGGCACGCTCCCGCAGCTCTCAGGAAGGAGCTTCTAAACTCAGTGCACTAACATGAGCCTTCTTCGACACTGTCGATGCTCACCCCGGGAGCTGAGAAGCCTTTTTACACAGCATCTATTGCACCGAATTTGCTTGTGATCGTTGCATTAAAAAAAAAAAAAAAGCTATGATATACAAGTGGCAGGGAGCCCATTCCTGATTTAGGACATTGATGTTTTTTTCTAGTTGGTGATAAACGCCAAATTAAAGAAAAGAAGAATAGATAAGGTTTACAACTGTAGAGCACAAAATTAAAAAAAAAATGACATCACAATTCTGTAAATTGTAGCTATTGAGATATTCTCTAAAGTTGACGAAATCCGTGTAAAATGCACCGCTTTGAAATATACCACAGATTTGGACGGGCGATTTTTGCTACATCTTCGTATATAGCACGTTCGAATTACGCGTTGGCACTCGAAGTTGGGCAAGTTAATTACTCATGCAGAAACAAAAAAAAAATGCCGCTCGTTGAACACGACAAACAATAAGAAATGATATCGGTGCTGTGAGTGTAGGTTCTCCATATTGTTTGTCCGTCAACATTGTTATGTTTGTTTTGAAAACACCTATTCAAGGCAACGCGTACCCACTGGCACGCGTTATTGGTCAAACTACTTGGTCAAAATTTGGACTCAGTTACATATTTAGAAGCGATCATACACCGCAATAACGATGGGATGGCGCTTAAGACCCCACTTTTGCACCGTGAATTTGCTTCTGCGTTTCTTGCTGCTTTGGTTAATCACTCGAGCATCGTTTAAAAAATTTACTTTAATGCTGTGTATCAAAGTTAACCTGAACTCTACCTACAAAAGAGATCATACCTTTCTTGCCTGTAATGCGCATAGAGGCATAGCGCGGTTCTTGATTTAAGTTCTAACCTCCCTGTCTTTCCTCCCCTTTATCTCCTCCTCCTTTGATTTAAGTGAGAAGCAGCGTGCATGGCTCGGGCAACGATGTCGTATTTTTTTTATTATGATGCTTTGCCTTCATCGTGCATCTTATTTGTGTGTTTGCACGGTTCATGTAACATATTCTTCGTGTTCTGTAATAACGCCAACCGTAGTGTCTTTTCTTCCTCCTCCGACACAACGCAATATTCCCTCAGTTCTGTACACACACATGCACACTCACCTATATATATATATATATATATATATATATATATATATATATATATATATATATATATATATATATATATATATATATATATATATATATATATATATATATATATATATAGGTGCATGTGTCTAGCAGCCTTCCGGCACGGTCAATTTTCCTATTTCTATTGTTTTTGCTAAGCTGAATGGCAGAGTTCTACGGAGTTGTTAGTGAGCCAGCGCGCGCTGTAATAACAGTGGGAATCAAAAGTTTTCACCGTGGGATGTGTTTCTAATTCAGTACTCCGGCTTCAGCGCGTATGATTGCACCATTGCTCAGCAGTTAATTGTGAGTGCCGAAAGTTATCCGCTGAACGTTGTTTCCTGGTGGAAGTCTATTGTCGGCAAGCGCTCTTATTTAATGCCCCTGCGACTTCAGTAGAGCGACTTTTCAAGTGCGTGCTGAGCACCGTCCTCGCCAGCCAATTTACCATTAGGGTGAGGCTCCTTTCTTGGTATGGCCTTGGAGCTCGCGTTGAATAAGGCGCTATAGGAGAGCATCATGTAGGAATCAGGAAGAAAGGTAAAGGTTGCGTAAACCTGCAAGCTTTTATCGTCTATGGCCGAAGGTCCGAAAAAGTTGTTCAGGCTGATGCACCACAGTTTTCTGTCAGCATGAATGAATGGTATCCCATCTAACGTTAGCCAAGCTGTTGTGAGAAAAAAAGGAAGAAATTAACACGGTACAAGATACGGGTGAAGAGTTACGGTGTTCGGTCATCTGAACAGTGAAGAACGAACATCGTACATATTATGATCGCGTCTTGTATCGTGTATTTTTCTTAATTTTTTTGGTATCACAACAGCTTTGGGGGGGGGGGGGGGGGCTAACGTTAGCTGGAACAACCGATATATCAAGATGTGGGTTAATAATAACACTAACTAACCTACTAGAGAATACAGCACATTATTGGTGGCAATTAATTGCGGTCCTCACGTGCCCCTCCCTCACTCTGCCCCACTACACGGGCGCACTTTTTTTCCTGCAGATGTGGTTAGTGGTAAAGGGAACAGGTATGCATCTTGACGCAAATTTCGAGGCGTATTTCTCGATAATGGCGCTAGGCAAATAACTTCTAGCAAATGGGTAAGCTCGATTGTGGTCTAGCTGCTTACTCTCCCTCTTTTCCTCTTTATATTCAGCCGTTCCTTTACCGGCAACCGTTCCCTCACAGCAAACCGGACGCTCGTCTGGTTAACGTCCCTGCACTTCGTATTCTTACTTTCTCTCTCGATCTCTTCTGCTTATATTAAAAAGAAAAGAAAGAAATACGTTAGATTGCTAGGACCATTCTTAAACACAAATTATCAGCCGTAGCATTGCATTTTCAAATTCCTTGAAGAAAAATAATGAAAGAGAGTTCGCATATAGAAGGAACATTTATTTACACATAGCGTTAATCACAGGAATAAAGGAACAAAAGCTTTCGGGGGATTGTCAATAAAAGTTTCGTCGTACCAAGAGATGTTATGCGCAGTTAATATTTAGGAACGAATACACATCGCCATAATAAAATGGCCGAGACTGGCACCATTAAAGAAAACGAGACGTTGAAAGTAAGCATCAATGCAAGCAGCAACAAGACTAGAGACAACACGGGGACGAAGAAGAGCCTCAGCAGCGATCAGCAACGGGAGTCACGGAAGATGACGTACAATCACGATGCACAGCAGGTACGGAGAGAAGTCAGCTTGAAAGAGCAGACTCGGCAGAACTCTGCATCAGTAGAAAAAAGCAGAGGAAATAAAGGGCGGCTCCGTTAGAACTGGATCATGAAACATCGTGCTGTCTTACCCACGCTTCAAAGAAGCAAAATGCTCTATTAATTGTTCGTTGTAATTTTATTTCACTCAGCTGGAAAAAAATTCTTTACTTTGCGTCACGTCTAGCATACTAGAAAATACACTTTCAGCGTGTCTATATATGTAGACCACCGACAGCCAAGAGCGTTCGCCGAAATGTTTCTTGCTTTTAGCAAGGGTCTAAGTCAGAGGCAATAAATGTGCTTTTATACCTCTTGTGATTTGCTCATCCAACTCGAGCCTGTCAGTTGTAGTAGAACGTCCTAAAATAGAAGAAGAAAAAGACTGCGTGCCAGACGGCACAGTTTGATTACTGGTCAAGGAATGAGCTTTCTGGATGGCACAAACTATTTGGCATGCCTTATCGCTGCAGTGAGCTTCCCATCCCACAAAATGTTCATGCACACACGCCACCTATAAGTTATTTCTTTACCGTGTGCTGGTATGCCACGAGAAGTGCATAATTTGTGTTCCCTCGAGATTATCCGAGCAAGACACGTTAGAGCAGCGATTTATAAAAGCCTCCCAGAACAACCTTCCAGCACCCCCCGCCCCCAACCCCCAACGTTACCCTAAAAGGAAACCTACCGTACCGCTACAATAACGTTCATTGGCGTAGTGTCTTTTGTTAGTTTTCTTAACTTTCAGCGCCACACGCGTGCTGTACATTTCAGTTACGTACATGGATACGCACTAGCGCAAGCGTAGATGAAATGTGTGTAGACGATTCAGGCAAGCGACTCAGCCGTAGAAGCCGCCATAGCCTCCGTAGCCTCCGTAGCCACCAGCAAACGGGAAGTATCCTCCTCCGAATCCAGCCGAAGGCACTACGGGTCCCTTGGCGGACACGTAGGGCGCGGCGGCGGGCAGGCTTGTCTTGGTGCCGGGCTCATTGGTGCGCACCACGGCGCGGAAGCCGAGTTTGTCGGCCACGTAATCGACGCGACGGGCGCGGCCATCGATGTCGGCGAGGCTGTAGCTGCCCACTACGGGTCCATATGCCGCGCCGGTCTCGTAGCGGCTATTCCTGGCGCCCAGGCCGTTCACCACGTTGTAGCCGAAGCTGTAGCGCCCGAAGTCCTGCGATCACATGCGCGTGGTCACACGTTAGCCTCTCTGCAGTAGTAGTCGCTCGCGTCCTCGCCACGCTAACAATGCTTTGCATAACCTTCAGAGCGGATCATGCGGCGTCATGCAGTTTGCGAAGGTGTGGGCCGATTTATTACCATTATTATTTATTGCGATGAAGGCTTGCCTTAAAGCATAACGTTTGGTGTGTATTATATGTGTGCTGCAAGGACATTTTCACTCGTTTTAGACGGTGTGTTTACAATTATTCTCGTAATAAGTTCTCCCCACGCAAACTGGCCGTAAACGTCATTCGGCTGTATAAAATACCCCATTAGCTCTAAGCTCTATGACAGGATTACTTTCCTTTAATAAAACAATTGAGCAATATATGAGTGAAATTAGAAGAAATCAAAACGGTAATTATCCAACTTAACCCACTCTTATATTCCTGTAGTATTCAAAACGAAGCACAAAAGTTGGAATCGTGGGAACTTCAACCTACAGATTTATGACTTTAGTGATAAGCATTCATGCGCTCACCTAGAATCGCAGTATTGCCACTAAAGAAGCAATGCGTGCACAGGAGTACCTGGGATTGCTGTGAATTTTGTATGCAACTCTAGTTTTCAAAATCTATGCACGTACGGCACTCAGGACAGCCAAGATACTTCTCATATTAAGAGGCCTACTGACACAGCTACACCTTGAGTTTGACGTCGCAGATGTCGATCTGTGAACGAACCTAGCGAAGAAGAGGCGAAAAAGAAAAAAGCTTACGGTAAACCACAATACTAGCATATTAATTGCTATTGTTACTCTAATAGCGTGTTACTTGCGGAAGAGAATCTTTGCGGGCCACTAAAGTGAAAGGATGAATTCTTAGAATAAAGCATAGATATATCTTTTTAGAATAAGAAGTTTGGTGCACTGAGAGAGGTCGGCAGTATAAAACAGGTATCACCAAGCTTTCGAGAAAGCTCATGCCATTATATTTCAGTGACTACCGGGCCACTGAGGAATTACCGGCAACGACAGGTCAGGTGAAGCTCGCTTGGATCACCAGCGATATTAGTGCGTACAAATGCTGTCGTCGAGAACCGATGCAGCGCTGAAGCTTTATTCACTTGCTCATATAACGTTACACTTCTGGACTGGAATTCGCAAGATTTTGTTGACTCGCGATTGTATTTACTCGACCCTGATTCGACTTGGCCTGGCATATGAAATGGCTCTAAAGTTGTGAAACAACTTTAGAGTCTAGTTGTGGTTGGGCGTCGCATTCCCGAACAATTACTCATTCCTAATCGAAATAGCCAACAGCGCCGCATGCCACTCTTGGGGACGGCATGAGACCCCGCAGCGCATTCTGTGCCACTGACAAACTTACGACTTCGAACGACATGTTCTGCGCATGAGCCTTAGCCGCTTAGACGACAGACCGTCCTCGGGAACTAAGATATTGGGACCTTGGCTGCAGACCCTCTAGTATGCACAAGGCCACCAATGCGCTAAGGCGCTTCTTGGGGCAACAAGACCAGACGAGCCCTTGTAACTGTATACGTAAGTGAACACTCATCTGTAGGTGTGCGCAAAGTCACTCTCCTTCTCCTTTCTTATCTTTTGTTTGCCCTTTCCCCACGTGTAGAACAGACAACCGGCAGTGACCTTGGCTAACCTCCTTGCCTTTCGTTCTTATGTGGATATATACCTCTTTTTACACCATGTCCCATTTCGCATTAGGGAACGTTGACTATAGCAGTGAAGGTAAGAGCAGGCACAATAGTTCTGTGGGTATTGCACAGTTGCGAGCTGCCGCTCTACATAGGCTATGAGCACTACTTTTTTTCTCAAGTAACCTCTTTAAATTGTAGAGAAAATGCGAGAGAACATAGGAAATGCGGTATACAAACCCGGCCTGAAGCTTTCCCGCCTTAGTCCCCAGATATTTCATGCACAAGTCCTACCTTCCATATACCACTACATGTACCTCGGGTTGCGTTCATGATACTTATTTAACCATTAGGTATTGTCGCGAGAGATTGTTTATAAAGACGCCGTGGACGTGAGCTTACATCTTGCTTCCGATGTGTTGTACTAAAACCTCCGTGTGGGGCTATGGCTCCGGCTGCAGCCATTGCTGCTAGGCTCAGGATGGTTGCCACCTGCAGGAAGTATTGGTGCAAAATATCAACCCATTTAGCCAGTCCTCACATTACGCGCTTTATGACGATGATAGCTCAGCCAACAGTAATGGGTCAGACAGTAAATAACCTTGGGATGTGGCTATGTAACTGTTTGTCGGCTAACAAAAGAACCTAAATTTGTTAAACCATCAACGTCTCTAATTATCAGTGGTCCATCTGTAAACGACGTAGCACTTCAGAGAGGACAAAATGCCAATAATACGTCTCTATGCGCGGTTCGTTCTTCGGAAATTATGTTTGTTTCTTAAGTCAACTAGCGCGGACTGATGGATAGCGATTTCGGCATTGCCAGGTCTCGGCACATTGCTCATCCATTGAAGGTGCAAGCATCACTGAGAGGCCATCAACGCGCCATCGCGAATACGGGAGATAAATATTGTTTGCACATCTGTCACACATGACTGACTGGCTTTGCTTGTGCGCAGTACGCGCCGCTGTGACACAGCAGCGAGTACTCTCCTTTGAGACAGGATATGAGCGACAAAAAGATGCAAGTCTGACGTTATGCGTTTCAGGGCCCTCGTTTCGGCTCGCACGTACACACACAAGCAGGCAACACTCGTTCTATTCTTTGCAATGCAGTCCTGGCATGGAGCGATTTTATTAATTAAAGTAGGTTCTGCGGTTTTACATACCAAATCCATGATATGATTCTGAGGCACACCGTAGTGGGGGACTCAAATAATTTTGTCTAACTGGGGTTCTTTAACGTATAACCCAATGCATAGTACACAGGCGCGTTTCCATTTCGCCCCCACCGAAATGTGGCCGCGGCGGCCAGGATTTGATTCCACGCCCTCGGGCTTGGCAACGCAACACCAAAGCCACTACGCCACCGTTCTGGATTTCATTCATATTCCATTACAAATCGATTATTTCTGCCCTATTAGCGCTTAGCTTGAACGAAGCCTCGCTTTCGTACTACAATGAAATGTAACTAATATTCATTCTGGGAAATAGCCGTGGCCGCGTTGCTTGCACGTTAACCGCGCGCGCTAATATTTAACATTTCTGGCCAGTATATTCACTGTTTAGACTGCTGTTTTTGGACAACCCAAATTATTTAATACTAGAACACTGAACTCGGGAAAACGTTTGATGATACAGAGCGGAAAACGAACGCTATCGTCGTCTCTGTGGTTCAGTGGCTGTGGAGGGCCACTGCTGAGCGCCACGCCGCGGCTTCCTCGCCGCATTCCGATAGGGCTGGTATGAAGCTTTCGACGCACATTAAAGAAAAAAAAACCTTCGTGGTCGTAATTAGGCCGGAACCCTGGATAACCATTGTGTTTCTTTGGGAAGTTTTAAATCAATCAAGGAATGAACGAATGAATGAATTACAACAGGCACTGAAGTGTTTCTGACCGCACAGTCTATATTTCGTTCTTAACAACGCCATGTTCGTTAAATGTATGCCAACAAAACAGGGGCTACATAAGCTGGCTTTATGATATCTGATATTGCGAAAGCATGTGATGACAGCATGTCTAGTCATTGTTCTTCGAGCTGACCAGCCGTCGCGGTAATAAATTTTCCCTACAGCATGTCTTACCGATGCTTTTGCATCCATAGGTCTGAGACTGACGGCCCCGTCTCTGAAAGCGTCGCACTGAGAACAGGCATGCAGATTATTCTTACGCGGTTGAAAATAGTTGGCATTGTCGACTACGAAAAAAAAAATCGTAGATGCGGAAAGTTTAGCTACATAACTGGACGGTCGTTTAAAATAGATCTATTTTTCAAGAACCACCAGATTCTATATCTTTGGTCCATAGTTTAATTCAGTAGGGCAAGTACAGCAGCGCTCGTAGGATTTGCTGGTATGCCTTACGTTCTGAACGAATGAGGGAAACCGAGAGGCCCGATGAAATATATTTTTGAAGCGACGATCGCATGAAGCCAACAGACTTTCTTTAGTTCATTGTCTGTTGGCTTCATGTGGTTATTTGTTGAATGTACTTCCCAAAGAAGTTCGCAAACCTTCTTTCCGTTTTACTCGCGCAGACACGTAACCAGGACACTATGACGGCTAAATTCCACCAATTTTGTTCTTTAATTTTCTGTCTTAGCCAGCATGTTGTTTGCGATTGTATCGCTACTTTCTGATATCTTCGCTCAACTGCTTCCGAGATTATGCACGGCACACCACTGCTTGAAGATACACCACAGCTTGAGTATTTCGTCAGTCTAGTGCCTGGATATCATATATTAGCCTCAGTATGACCGAGGTACAAGAGTCAGGGCACTGGAATTAACTCACGATTTCTCTTATGCGTTTGTGAGTACTAACACGATCGTGATTTGTGCGCATATCTTGCAGAATATGCGCACACTTTTGCGTTTCATTTCCCATTAAATTGGTAAAGAAAAAAAACCCCCTCAAATTATGTTTCAGATTTTTACCTTCTGTTCGTGGTCAACAAACATTAGTGCTCGTCACGGATGGTTGAAAAAACGTTTTAAACGCTCAACAACTTCATTCTTCATACTGAGCACGACGCATGTGAAATAAACCACAAAGCACTGTGTGATACCATAATAATCAGATTCACTTATCACTCTAAGAAAGCGAGCTTCACCCGCTTAGGCTTCGCTTCAGTTCCATTGAGTCGTTGAGGTCATAGAGGGGAACAACAGCAGAGCCTTCAGCAAAGGTGTTGCATTTTTTTTTGAAAACTTGAAAAATTACCAAGATGCTACTATGGAGAAGAACCGATATGATGTCGCTCGATTCAATTTTGAAGTAGCGCCAGAATTTAGTTCTATCTGTCAGTGCCATTACAGTGCTTCAAGCTTTTTGAATGCTTCAACACACGGGCTAGAAGTAAGCACTGTGATGGTGCTATCCTCGGATCTTCGGCTCTATATTGGCACCAACAGCCAAGCTATCTACACTGTCTTTACTCCGCGCATGCGTTTCGTGTTTGGATACAGTGGCTAAAGGCTTCCATCGTGATAACGAGCAAATGAAATCCCTTAATCCTGTAAACGTTCAAAGCACCATAAACAGGAATCTAGACTACGCGATTGTCTCTCCTTCACAAAGCGCAACAGCGCATTGTCTCTGCAAATCACAGAAGGACAACGGGCTTACCTTTGCGATCATGTCTCTTCGTAGGTGCTGTTATTCCCAAGTGACACGCTGTTTGCTCGCGCTGGCCTTATATACTTGGGCAACACGGCCGGTAACTCTGCGGACATCCTTTTTTCTTTGTTTCCAATGACCTTAGACATAAGCAGGGGCGGGGGCGGGCGCTAGCTTTTTCGCCCCAGAATCGCCAGCTCCGCGCCACCTTTGCATGACGCGCGGCATCGTTGAGTCAAATTTGAGCGACCATAACCGGGAGACAGGTTATGTCGCTGAACAACGAAGTATGGAGTGGAATAGGTTCGCTTCGCCTTTCCAGCGTGTTTTGCGGGCAATTTGCGACCGGGGTGCGGCCTTATTACCCACCAGAGTTTCGTTCGCGCTTTGGTGGACTTTGTGCCACGTGCTCACTGCGCGCCTCGGTCACATGCTGCCTTCGTGCCGTCTTTTTGCCCTCTTTTTTTTTCAGCATTCTTTCTCCGAAAATATTTAACGCAAAAGAAACACGCGAGCAAAATCGTTACAAAGCACCACTCCATTTGCGCAACCGTGAGCAGTAAATTCGACCTTCGTTCCACCTTTTACTTGCAAGGTTGAGGGCCAGCTTTAGCCCGGCCTTCCCTGAGGGTGCCAGTGAACCTTGCGATCACTCTTATCGCACGGGGCTAATGTATGTTCTACATAGACCGGACAGAAACCTCCAGGTAAAAGACTCAGCGGATTTTCTTCGGTATATAGATCCATGCGCATTCTTTTCCTGTAAATACTTACAAGAAAACTGAGAGATGATGTCGGAAAGCGAGGACGAATTTTATTGTGCTTTTCTATGAAACCTTGACTCTACAGCGTCTCCTCATGCCTGCGTGGCTGGAGGAAATTTATTTGCAGTAGTATGAATTCTGGAATTAATTATATAGGTCAGTACTAGAGTGTTCGTCGTACCACTGCTGTTTCATAATCCTAAGGAAACGGGAACGAACAAAATAATGGGAGATTTCAGAAGGAGCAAGATACCATGGACGACAAGATCAGCCTCAGCAGAGTCGGTAAGCTCATTCTACGAAACCCAAGCTAAACGATGGACAATGTTTAGTGTTCATCCCACTCCTGCGATAGCCACATTGACGCTGCAGTATAAATGAATAAATAAATAAATAAATAAATAAATAAATAAATAAATAAATAAATAAATAAATAAATAAATAAATAAATCTTGTGCGAATTCTCCTCAGTACAGGAGGATGTAGACAGCTGTGTAACCTACACTACTTCGTCAACGCGGTGAGTAAATGCACTCTGCGTAGACATGAATGGCCCTATGGCCATCATGATCTAGATTCAGGGCTCCTGTAAATTCCGTCGTTTCGGCGCAGTAGGCGATGTTTGGTTCCCGACTGACTAGAGCAGTGTGGCCAGTCGGTCCAAGCACCGCGTAAGTGGTCTCTGCTGATCGCGATGTTTACGCGGCACATCTGTGAATATGTGAAAAGCGTGGTTCGACGTTGTACGACAGGCTTTGGCGGTATCAATATTCATCAGCGAGCATCCCAGCATTGTCGAAGGGTAATCCTTCAAGGCTCACGCGGGTACTCTTTACGGGCAAGTCGAAATAGTCAGTCCCGTAAAGTGCGAGTTACGTCGAAGTAAAAACGTAACTTTATTATGCAAACAGACTCCAATGACATTTAAATACCAATTAAGCGGATAATTTTGTTTTTTTATTATACAGAAAACAAAACAATGCGGTGACGCTTGCTGCCATAACAGAGGTCAAGTACTTCAAGTGAACGAGAAATAATTCGGCGTGGCATGCAAAAAATATCCTGTGGTACTGGTATCGATATAGTTTTACAGTGAAGCTGTTGGCCTCTCGGTGGTCGGCATTTTTCGTGTCCGTCTGTGTACAAAAATTATCATTGTCAGCGATGGCTTCTATCCCCCTAAGCAAGCAATAATGCAATGGCTCATTCCCTTCGTAAAGCACAGGCCATGAGCACACAGCAAAGTGAAAAGAACAGTGCATGCATTTATTGGAGTCACGCATACAACGTACAGAAGTGTACGTTTCAATAAAAAACAAGCTCGAAACAAGTATCCGAACCATCATTAATGCATAGCATAGCTTCCCCAACAGTTGTAGTGTTGGTTTGTCAGCAGCTTCGCTGGATATCCACTTTTGCAGGGGCGGGATGGCGAGTCAGTTTTTCTTAATGAGGGTTCCGCATTGGGTTCTGAACAGCGGGAGACAGTAGTTCCTCTGTTTACATTGGAATCGAGATTAACCGAGATTTCGGTCAAGTAAAACAGTGCCTAGTATGTCAGTTGGTCATATGATTCCTATATGAGTACATACTCAGGATAATGGCTTTTTTTTTTTACTTTTTAGCTTTGGTTAAACGAAACTACCGGAAACTCTTGTGCGCTCGCTACGAGATCCAAATTTACCTTATCGCATGGAAATCCCAAACCAACGAAGCGCTAGTTTTCATGCCGTACACCATGTTAAAAGAATAGGAAAAAACACCCATGTATAATAAAAATTGGACAACGCCGCATTGAAGACGCTATAGCATAACCTCAAAAATATTTTGATATGAACTAATGTGCGCGTACATTCTTTTATGCAGAATCAACTTAAATATGCGACAGAGAGCTCCTCATATTGTTAACTCGTGTCAAGTTAACAGAGCTTCCTACAATTACAACAGTCAATATATCCATAATGCTAGTCGTCCCACATAAACAAAAATTTTTTTGAAAAAAAAGAAGCTTCTGTATTTACATTTAGAACGCTGCTCAAGCAAAAAAAATAATTTGTAGTTTCTGTAATTCAGCAATTATGGTTTTATTGTGGGCGTTCGCACAAGTTCATAGGCGTGCAGTGAGCGACGCTTGCAGTGACGAAAATCAATTTTATCTCGTTAGGTTCAGCCTCTCAAACTGCGCAGCTGATTTTATTATGACACCGTCGTATTGGAGTGTTCCGGATTAATTTTTACTACCCGAGGTTCTTTACCGTGAACCTAAAGTACAGTACACGAGCAGCTTTGCATTCTATCCTCGTCTAAATGGGGACACTGCGGCCGCGGTTCAGAACGCCTCATCGAGCCCGAAAAAAGAGAAATCTTCGACGCAGCAACTGCTTCATCACCCACGACTATGACATTAATTTACTAGAGAGCCAGAGAGCTCCTATCGATCAATCCTAGAGAGTCGCAGAGTATAGTGGAGCGCTGACTGATCGACCCACCCACCGCCCAAAAGCCCTTAGAGGGATAAAGTTTATGCTACTACGCAAGCACACTAAATTTTAAAAAAGACGTACAGGAACTTTACATTTTAAGGTCATTTCAAATGCCACGCTGTTGACAATTAGGATAGCTCGTTGCTTGGCTGTTGCCTTTATAATGACTGAAACAAGATCTAACTGGTTTACACAGCTTATCGCAAGTTATCACACTTACCACAAAGTAACCTTAACATGAGAGAGAGAAACGAAGCGGGAGAGGTAGGGATAAGCGAAAGTGAACACGGTACAGCAAGACTATGTCAATGAAACATTTTCGAAAAATTTAATAATGCTTTGTGCAAACAAAAGCAAGCATAAGGTTTTATGAAGCTATACATACAAACTCAATAAATCGTGTCTACTTAAAATTGGGGAGTCTGAAAGTGCGGAAGTCTGTGCATACATTTCGTACACCACAACATGCAGTACTATATCATACCGAGAGGATGTTGCGTACACTACCAATAAGGTGAAGTAACGATATTTTTTATCTAAACAAACATTTATTTCTTTAATATCGCATGATTTATAATTATCTGTTAAATATAATTTCAAATATTTACTTTTTTATAATTTTTCACTTTCCATTATTACATTATTCGACGGGCAATGCCCTAGTCAACCATTGTACAACCACTGGCTTTTTCGCCATTCGCCCGTAGTGGGGAAAGTGAAGGCACACAGTTATTTGAGCAACAAGCAGGGAAAGTAAAAGGAAAATTATTCGACGATAGTGATACTCCCTAATGCAAAATTTGAGCGCAGCTCTATACGGGTTTTCCTTTCGCGATATATTACAGAGTTTTAGAATATGGGCCCCAATAGTTTGGGGCCCCAAAGAGCTTTGCGGGTGTTATCGTTGGGGCACGCAGGAGTGAAGAGTTTTAGAATAGGGTTTTGCGTTTGCGGATAGCGTCTTGCGCTGACAGCGCCACTACGGCGTCAAAGAAAAGCTATTACAAATAATTAAATCAACTATACCATTTTAAGATAGGAATAGTAATTTTGACTTCCGTGTATTCACGTTGAATTACAATTTAGAGGTTATTCTGTAAGCAGCAAACAATTAGTTGCGCTTAGTTTCGAGCAAACCAACTTTACGTGCCTTTACCAGCCAAGCTTAGCCGTGTTAGGCCTACGAGCCATAAAATCCACAATCGAATTCGGAAGCAGCGGCGTCTAATGAATCAATCTTCATAACACACGCTAGTTGAGAGAAAGCGATAACCGCAGTTACTTCTCCTAGCTTGCGAACTTCACGCATTAGCACGAATCGAACCCAGTTTGGTGCTAGGTTAGAGCCGTGGCTTCGATGGGTGCCGCCATGTTTGCTGACGCAAAGCTTTTGCGGCCGCTATTTGGGCTCCCGCTAAATCGGTGAAATAGCGTTCCCAACGCAAAACCCAAACGCAGTTCGCGTCTCGCGCATGCGCAGTGGCTTCGACGCTATTTCTTTGGGGCCCCAAAACGTTTGGGGCCCCTATTCTAAAGCTCTCTATTGACTGGCGCGGACAATGTTTCGTGCGGCACATTGGAAACGGAGCGCAGTGTGTCGCGACTGCCTCGCTAATCGGGAGATCGCGAGAGGCAGCACGTGGATGACGCGTGGGCACGATTCACAGCAGTCGGCGCATTAACAGCGACCGATTAACAGCAGCCGCCGCTCACGCAGCGCTTTGTTTCCATATGTGGTATCAGTGAACGCGCTCGCTGCATGCCATCGGTGAACAGACGACGGCGCGCTGTTCTGGCGCCATCTCGCAGCGGTCGTCGCTGCAGAGCTTGTTTTGCGCGGCACTACGATTTTCTTGTGACACTTTCGCCATACCCTCCTATGGTTGCTTAGTGGCTATGGTGTTCGGCTGCTGGAACACGGCGAGTCTTTAGTCTAAATGTCTGTGCGGACATCTCGCAGACCTCTTGTGGCCAGGTTAGGTTAGCGACTTGACTTGTCGTCATACAGCAGAGTACGCATAGTTGAGACGTCAATGCGGTATCGAGTCGACGCTACCCTACGATTTTCTGGGAACATAAATATTGACCATACATTAGATACCCTTCTGCACCGTTTATGACCAGACGTGACCTATAAGCCTCGCTTTTTGCATCGAATAAGAAAGAAGACAACCTACAACTGCACCTACATACTGTGACACTCCAGACACTTCTGTGGAGCACTTGCTCATATACTGCCTACAATATGATCAACAGGGAGTCCATTTTTGTACAGTTGAGCTACTTGGACAGACGTGAATATTTTATTACGGAGAGCCATCTGTATAAACGTGAACTCGATTGGAGTATGAATCATGCAGTAGATGTATAGCAGCTTGATTCAGGGCACAAGTGGGCAAGTCGGACTTCTTTCCAACTCCTGGAATGGAAAGCCGCACTTGTGGCTGCCGGAGACACCACCAGCTCTACTGGTGCTGTAGTCTTTCCGTCGATGTCAATCTGCAAGAAGTTCAAGATCAGCCATGTCGCAACATCGACAGGATCCGAACTTTCCGCTCTCCGTAGAGCAGTGTTATATGTGCAGTAACAACCGCCAAATCAGCTCTGCGTTACAGCCCTCAAGAACAATTGGTAGCAGAGGTACGATTACTCTACCATTAAGTGGTGGACGGAGGCCACGACATTGTATTTTAGTGGCTATCCGGGCACTGCAAAATTACTGGCAATGAAAGTGCCAACAAAGCTGCCCGTGAGGCTTATGATGTGTGTGAAAGCACCCCGATACCATTGTCGAGAACGGATGCAGCGCGGCAGTTCAGCGGTCTTGCCCATGTTATTACTGTAAGGAAATGGAACACACCGGAGTTCACCAACCAGCGCCTATATGTTATTGACCCGCATATGACGTTGCAAATTTTACTGGGTATAACCGATGGGAAGAAACGCTACTGGGCCGCTTGCCAGTAGGAGTTTCTTTCAAAAACGCCTGCTCATTCCTAATTGGAATGGCGGACAGTCCCAATTGCAACCGATGTGGTGTCGAAGAAACGACCAAACATCTTCTGTGTGACTGCCCTACATACGAAGACGATAGGAGTGCCTTTCGAACAGCTTTGGGGCACTTAGACGACCGTCCTTTCACAGAGGAGGAGGTCTTGGGCCCGTGGCTTCGTGCGTCTGCTATGTGCAAGGCGACAAAGGCGCTGGTGCGCTTCTTGAAATGCATCAGCCTGTATGACCGCCTTCTCCTCTTTCAATCCCCTTTCCCGATTTTCCAGTGCAGGGTAGGCTACCAGGCTCAGCCTGGTTAACCTCCCTGCCTTTCCCTTATGACTTATCTCTCTCTCTCTCTCTTTTTCATTACGAAAATACTTGGTCCATGGTGGTGCCCTACATAACAGAAATGTGCCTTGACAGCCCTAAGGGATTTTCTTGTAGACAGCAATCTGATTAATATGATTTGAACTGAAGACTTTTATGAACTATATTGAATCACGTCTTTGATGCCAGGACAATCTGAAAAATGACATTCATGTATTATATGTCTAGTGGTGATTTTATTGCACAGTGTGCATGAACTCTTACTTAACGCGGGTGCATATGGTTATGCTTATGGGTCGCTTTTCCTTGTGTTACTTCTTTTTGATAGTTTCCAATTATTTTTTAGACTTATTATGTCCGTGTGTTTGTGACATGTGTGTGCATATTCCTCAACTGTGTATTGGAATTCCGCAATCTCATGTAGCCTTCCAGCACATGCGGCTCGTTCCCCACAAAATGAGAGCAATATTCAGCCCGGCAGCCTGCTGCCGTTATAGTTACGATGAACCTATCAAGAGTGGCACGACTGCCTGGGAACTTGCACAACCTGTCGTACGCAGATGTCACCAGCGCAATTCTGCTCGACAATGCATGTCTGATAGATGTCAGATAACATTAAATGTGGTTGTGGCGCAAGGAAATCTAAGCGGAAAGAAGAAGGGAGAGAAAAAGCACCAATTGGCAACTGAATTTGTTAAATTGAAGCACCCATAAGTTATTCAAACAGGATTGACATGCGCAAACTCATCAAGTGCACTAAACATGTAAAAAAACAATGCTATCTCCGTGTGGACCGATAAGACATATCTCCAGGAATAAAAATCATCATGGAGAATCTAAACATTGGTATTCGTTATTGTGCAGTGAGACGGGGACACTGATAGAAACACCATATTTCTTTATATACGAAGCTTCCAGCAATTCACGTTCCAACGGCCACGTGTGGCGCGCTGGTCGGGCACATCTCGCCAGCTGAAAAAAGCTTCTTCGGTGCCTGTTGCAGCAGGATGCGACTGTAAGCTGCTAGGTGTGCCCCTGTGCGTGCCTGGCTCGTGCTCCTCGAGTGAGCGCGAAGCCCCGGGGAGGTATTCTGTAAGAGTCCACCTAGTGGACTGTCCATTTCGGCTGTTCCTGATTGGCTAGGGCCGTTCGTCTCCTCCTCGCTCGTACAGCTGCATCCAATCAGCAGCGGCCGAAATGGACGTCCACTAGGTGGACTCTTACAGAATACCACCCCCGTTCCGCTATGTTCGATTCCTTTTTTTTCCTCGTCTGGTAAATTTTAAACTGGTCAACTAGTTTGTCTAGCTACCACGGTACTGAGCGCAGAGGAATAATCTTTGTCTGGCATTAAGAATGTCAATTAAGAAGAAGCTTTAGCTCGAGTGCTCCTATCTAAATACATGTAAAAGGAGAATTCGTTTTTCTCGGCAACCACTGCACCAAATTTGACGACGTTTGTTGCATTTAAAAGAAAAACTTAAAATCTAGTGACTGTTGCTTTCGAATTTTTGAGGTAGGCCGTCAATGTTATATTAAATATTGGCAAAAATTGATAATTTTCAAAAAAAAAACGAAACTATCACATTTACAACTCTGTAACTCAACAACGAAAGAGGGTAATACAATTCTGTGAATTGCATCTAATAGTACATCTAAAGCGGACAAAATTGATATGTTACACATGGTTGACATACTGAATTTGTCCGCTTTGAATTATCTCATGGATGCCGTTTACAGAACTGCGATATCTCTTCTTGATGCTGAGCTATGAATTTGTAAACTTCGTGCTTCTATTTTTCTCAAATGGTCGAATATTTGAAAATCTTTTTAACAAAATCCACGCCCTAAATCGAAATTCCGCTTCCAACAGTCACTAGAACATAACTTTTTCTCTCAAATTCAAGAAATTTGATTAAAATCTGTCCAGGGGTTATCTCAGAAAAACGTTTTTGCGTTTTACATGTATTTGAATAGGCCACGTCGGAGTTGGGCCCGAGCTAAAGCTTCCTCTTAAGAAATTTGTCTGTTTGCATTTGAGCGCTTTTAGGGGGGTTTTCTTAGCGGAAGAGAACAGCAGTTTACGATAGGTAGCGAAGCACTGGAAGTGGTAAGGGAATACATCTACTTAGGGCAGGTAGTGACCACGGATCCGGATCATGAGACTGAAATAACCAGAAGAATAAGAATGGGCTGGGGTGCGTTTGGCAGGCATTCTCAAATCATGACCAGCAGGTTGCCACTATCCCTTAAAAGGAAAGTGTATAACAGCTGTGTGTTACCAGTACTCACATATGGGGCAGAAACCTGGAGGCTTACGAAAAGGGTTCTGCTGAAATTGAGGACGACGCAACGAGCTATGGAAAGAAGAATGATGGGTGTAACGTTAAGGGATAAGAAAAGAGCAGATTGGGTGAGGCAACAAACGCGGGTAAACGACATCTTAGTTGAAATCAAGAAAAAGAAATGGGCATGGGCAGGACATGTAATGAGGAGGGAAGATAACCGATGGTCATTAAGGGTTACGGACTGGATTCCAAGGGAAGGGAACCGTAGCAGGGGGCGGCAGAAAGTTAGGTGGTCGGATGAAATTAAGACGTTTGCAGGGACAACATGGCCACAATTAGTACATGACCGGGGTAGTTGGAGAAGTATGGGAGAGGCCTTTGCCCTGCAGTGGGCGTAACTACGCTGATGATGATGATGAGGGGGGTTTTCTGCTACAAATGTCATCATCATCATCATCATCATCATGATCATCATCGTCGTCGTCGTCGCCGTCATCATCATCATCATCATCATCATAGTTACGCCCACTGCAGGGCAAAGACCTCTCCCATACTTCTCCAAGTACCCCGGTCATGTATAAATTGTGGCCATGTCGTCCCTGCAAACTTCTTGACCTCATTCGCCCACTTAACTTTCTGCCGCCCCCTGCTACGCTTCCCTTCCGTTGGAATCCAGTCCGTAACCCTTAATGACCATCGGTTATCTTCCCTCCTCATTACATGTCCTGCCCATGCCGCCATTTCTTTTTCTTGATTTCAACTAAGATGTCATTAACTCGCGTTTGTTCCCTCACCCAATCTGCTCTTTTGTTGTCCGTTGACGTTACACCCATCATTCTTCTTTCCATAGCTCGTTGCGTCGTCCTCAATTTAAGTAGAACCCTTTTCGTAAGCCTCCAGGTTTCTGCCCCGTACGTGGGTACTGGTAAGACACAGCTATTATACACTTTTATCTTGAGGATAATCGCAACCTGCTGTTCATGATCTGAGAATGCCTGTCAAACGCATCCCAGCCCATTCTTATTCTTCTGATTATTTCCGTCTCATGATCCGGATCCGCCGTCACTACCTGCCCTAAGTAGATGTATTCCCTTACCACTTCCAGTGCCTCGCTACCTATCGTAAACTGCTGTTCTCTTCCGAGACTGTTAAACATTACTTTAGTTTTCTGCACATTAATTTTTAGACCCACCCTTCGGCTTTGTCTCTCCAGGTCAGTGAGCATGCATTGCAGTTGGTCCCCTGAGTTATTAAGCAAGGCAATATCATCAGCGAATCGCAAGTTACTAAGGTATTCTCCATTAACTCTTATCCCAAATTCTTCCCAATCCAGGTCTCTGAATACCACCTGTACACACGCTGTGAATAGCATTGGAGAGATCGTATCTCCCTGCCTGACGCCTTTCTTTATTGGGATTTTGTTGCTTTCTTTATGAAGAACTACGGTGGCTGTGGAACCGCTATAGATATCTTTGAGTATTTTCACATACGGCTAGTCTACACCCTGATTTCGTAATGTATCCATGACTGCAGAGGTTTCGACTGAATCAAACGCTTTCTCGTAATCAATGAAAGCTGTATATAAGGGTTGGTTATATTCCTCACATTTCTCTATCACCTGATTGATAGTGTGAATATGGTCTATTGTTGAGCAGCCTTTACAGAATACTGCCTGGTCCTTTGGTTGACAGAAGTCTAAGGTGCAAATGCCAACCTTGTCGAAACTATCTGTGCCTGGCCACCTTCACAGTCGTCTGCACGCGTGCGGTTCAGAACCGCGTTCTTAGAACCATTTATAATGTTTTTGGCATTTTTTTCTCTCTTCTGAGAGACAGTGGATTGGCACTCGCTTCTGAGCCTAATTAATAATATCGTCCTACCTATCGCGGATAATTTAAATGATTTTTTAAGCATAAAGGATCCTCTGGGCTGATCTTATGCGTCTTAATGCGACCTCGCCGCCTATAGGGTTATCAGATCGAGCTATCTCGGATGCTTGGTTGATATGTAGTCACAAGTTCAAATCCTTTTTCTTTTCATTATAGCTATGTGTAGCAAGTGTTCCATTTGTAACTACGTGACATAGAACATCGCGCTTCTAATATGAAGGCCGTAAGTTCTCCTCCAGACACTATTTCTGCAAGCTTGGAGTGGCGCCTGACACCGTCAAAAAAAAAAAAATGCCGACAGCAAGTGGGGCTATACTAGTCCAGGTGTAACCAAATTAGGACGGCCCGCTAAGTTTCAACAAGGACACTCCGTGACCAGAACAGGAATTGGGCTCCATTGTGCAGTTTTTGCCCCCTACCTCCATTATGACGCCTACAATTAACCCATGGCCCTCAGTCCCCTGAGGCTGCGGAGCACCGGACCCAAGTGGGTTTATTGCACCTGGACTAGTACAGCCCCACTTGCTCTCTACATTTTTTACTGGTGTCAGGCGCCACTACAAGCTTGGAGATGTAGTGTCTGGAAGATAACTTGCGACCTTCAGATTAGAAGCCCAATGTTCAATTGCTGCTCCGCTCCACCACCTGTCATATACCCACAAATGGGACACAGGTGCGGAAGCGCCGCGTCCCAGGTCAGACCTGCTACCCGGCAGAGGGTTCTAAGAATCTCTGGACCCGGACAGGCGGCTGTTAAACTGAACCTGTCAACGTTCAACACACGAACCCTGTCGAGTGAAGTCAGCTTAGCGGGTCTCTTTGAGAAATTATCAGGTACTGTCTGGGATATTATTGGCCTTAGCGAGGTTAGAACTCGGGAGGCTTATACAGTGCTGACTAACGGCCGCATCCTCTGCTACAGAGAACTTCCAGATAAGAGACAACACGCGGTAGGATTGTTAATCCACAAGGCAGAGAGGGCAACATCGACGAATTCTACAGCATTAATGAGAGGGTAGCAGTAGTCGTAATAAAATTGATTAGGAGGTATAGGATAAAGGTAGCACAAGCCTACGTTCCGACCTCCAGTCACGATGATGAAGAAATAGAACAGTTTTATGAAGATCTTCAATTAGCGATGAAAAAAGTGCAAACTCAGTATACTGGAGTCATGGTCCACTTCAATGCAAAAGTGGGGGGAAAGCAGGCAGGTGAGTAAGCAATTCGCAACTATGGTATCGATTCTAGCAGCACTAGAGTAAAGACGCTAGCAGAATTCGCGGCAAGGATTAGACTCTGAATAATGAATATCTTCTTCAGGAAGCCTAGCAATAGAAAGTGGACCTGGAAAAGCCCTAATGCAGAAACAGGAAATGAAATAGATTTCATACTCTCTGCCGATCTCAGCATACTGCGCGATGTAGAAGCGTTAGGAGGGGGGGGGGGGTAAAGTGCAGTGCTCATAGGTTAGTGAGGACTATAGTTTCCCACAATATGAAGAATGAAAGTGTAAAATTAGTCAAGGAGAAACAGGCCAACCTAGACGCAGTTACGTGAAAGCAGGCCAATTAAAGCAGAGGAATTAAGACCAATTAAGGCAAACAAATATGCAGCTTTAGAAAAGAAAGATGGAGGTGACAGAATTAATGAATGGAACCGCATCTAGGCTGGCTTCGGAAGCAGCAATTGAAGTGGGAGGTAAGACACCAAGACAACCAGTAGGCAAGCTCTCCCAAGTAACAAAGAACCTAATAAAGTAGCGACAAAGCATGAAAGTGTCCAACTCAAGAGATCAGATGGAATTCGCGGAGCTGTCGAAACTCATCAATAATAATAAAGTAAGGGATATTCAATATTACAACGTGAGAAAGGCTGAGGAAGCTGCAAAATATGGATGCAGCATGAAATCAGTGAGAAGCAAACTTGGCATAAGGCAAGCCAAAATGTATTTACAGCAAGATAAGCAGGGTAATATCATCAATTTAGAAAGTATAGTAAAAGGAGCGGAAGAATTCTATACTCACCTGTACAATACCCAGAGGAGTCAGGATACCTCCATTAGAAACAGAAACTCCTCCTATAACTAGCAATGGAGTCTGAAGGGCCTTGCAAGACATGAATCCAGGAAGAGCGGCAGGAGAAGATGGAATAACAGTCGAGTTAATCAAAGATGGGGATATGCTTGAAAGACTATCGGCCCTTTATGCGCAATGCCTGACGACTTGAAGTGTTCCAGAGAACTGAGAGAATGCCAACATTATACTAATACACAAAAAGGGAGACATTAAAGAATTGAAAAAAAAATGCAGGGCCATCAGCTTACTTTCGGTATTATATTCACCAAGATAATTTCCAATAGAATAAGGGCAACCCTTGATTTCAATTAACCAAGAGAACAGACTGGCTTCAGGAAGGGGTACTCTATAACGGATGTCATCAATTAGATAATCGAGAAATCTGCAGAGTACAATCAACTTCTGTATATGGCATTCATAGATTATGAAAAAGCATTTGATTCAGTCGGGATACCAGCAGTCATAGACGCATTACGTAATCAAGCAATACAGGAGGCATACGTGAATATCTTGGGAAATATCTACAAAGATTCCACAGCTACCTTGGTTCTCCACAAGTAAATTAGAAAGTTACCTATAAAGAGAGGGGTCAGGGCAAGGAGACACTATCTCTCCAATGCTATTCACTGCGTGCTTGGAAGAAGTATTTAAGCTGTTAAACTAGGAAGGCTTAGTAGTAAGGATCAACGGCAAATATGTCGGCAACCTTCGGTTTGCGGATGACATTGTTCTGTTCAGCAGCACTGGGGATGAACTACAACAAATGATTGAGGACCTTAACAGAGAAAATTTTAAAGTGGGGTTGAAGATTAATACGCAGAAGACACAGATAATGATCAATAGTCTGGCAAGGGAACAAGAGTTCAGGATCGCCAGTCAGCCTCAAGAGTCTGTGAAGGAGTACGTTTATATAGGTCAAATACTTATAGGGGACCCTGATCATAAGAACAAAATTTACAGAAGAATAAAAATTGGTTGGAGCGCATACGGCAGACATTGTCAGATCCTGACTAGAAGCTTACCAGTATCATTTAAAAGAAAGTTGCACAATCATTGCATTCAACCGGTGTGAACACATGAGTCAGAAACTTGGAGGTTGACACAGAAGCTGGAGGACAAGTTAAGGACCGCGCAAAGAGCGATGGAGCGAAGAATGTTAGGCGTAACGTTAAGAGACAGGAATAGAGCGACGTGGTTCAGACAGCAAACGGGGATAGCCGATATTCTACTTGACATCAAGAGAAAAAAGATGGAGCTGGGCAGGCCATGTAATGCGGAGGATGAATAACTGATAGATGATTATAGTTACAGAATGTGTGCCAAGAGAAGGGAAGCGCAGTCGAGGGCGGCAGAAAACTCGGTGGGTTATGAAATTAGGAAATTCACAGCCGCAAGTTGGAATCAGCTGGCGCTGGACAGAGGTAATTAGAGATGGCAACGAGAAGCCTTCGTCCTGCAGTGTACATAAAAATAGGCTGATGAAGAATCACGGCTATTATATATAGTAGACTCCTGTCTCCAAACTGCGGCACCCAGCCGCACGAAGCACAATGGAAGGGCAAGTGCGACCCTGTTCCATTTTTCATCGATAGGCTGTTCTCTCTTTCCGCTTAGTTATCCTTGCGCTGGTATTCCTTTGCAAGCATGAACGAACTTGCTCAACATCGCACTTTGCTGAATTACATGTTAGATAACGTTAGGACCAAAACAAGAGCCGCCTTCAAGTGCACCATGTGTCGTATGTTGCTGCGACAGGCCGCCACGTTTCATCACAATTTCCCGTCACAAAAGTGGTTAGGATAACATGCCACAAGGCATGGCATGGCCAGCGAGATAAATGGTCGTTAGTCAAATGTGGCAAACGTGTAGCGCTAATGCTGCCTTTCCGAGCATAGCGAGTGCTATTCGCTGCAAGAAGTTATTGCAATTCACACTGGACTAACTATGAAAACGCGACTTTTTGTCAGTCACGAACCCAGAGAGAAATAACAGTTATTCGTCCCAAAGGAACTAAGGCCTCTGTCCGAGCTTCTCGGTAGGAGGCATGAGCCTCCAGAGTTTCTGAAAACTGGCGTCTGTTGTGCGAGCGGCGGTTTATTATTTCGTATTGGACATACCACGAAATAGCTGTTGACGCCATATCCTTGTTATATGAGAAGAACGGTGCGCTCCAGTACAGCCCCGATTAAGAGCACTATCTGCTGCTTCCACATAATGATGCAAGGTTTACGCACAGTGCGCGTCGATTCTTTCGCGGCCCAAGCGGTGACAAGAACGACCGTGGAAGGAGGGGGGGGGGGGGGCAGTGCGGGCGCCGCGCGCTCCAGCGTTACGAGCAGTCGGCGAGTGGTGCAGTGGACCGTGGCGTTCTCAGCAGCGGGGTGTGCGACGCTTGTCTGGGCGCAGTGAAGTGAAAACAACTTGAGCGGCTGTTCTAGTTTTCAGCATTCTTATATGCGCATTTTTTTAGCCCTCGCATTACACATAGTGACATTGCTAAATCGCTGATCCGTGTTGCATACTTAAACAGCATGCTGTTTGTATGGTGCGGGCCGAGGTATTGGTATCAGTTTATTTTTATTTAGCCCCAAGATACTGGATGTACTGCAAGACTGGTGGACGCGATGCAGTTGATGTAATGTTTAGGTCGCAGAAGTAAACTGAATTTTCTGAATGAAAGCAACGGCATCTTTTCTATTTTGTTGTAATAGTAAAAACGCCTTTATTTGCGTAAATGAAAACAGTATTCCGTTATACTACATCGAGTTGCAAATTTCAACGCGCAGCTGTCCTAACTAGCGCAAGTTTTGACGTAAGAGGTCAAAAGTATACGTTAATAAGTTCTGACGAACGAGGTCAAAACTTATTGAAACGTAACCTTAGAACACCTTTTTTTAAAATCCGCTAGTACTGTGGCATCATGGGAAAGATAGCGGCCAAACAACAGGTTGATGTGGGGCCCTTTTTCTTGTTCTTTGGCCAGACTTATTGCGAATACTGAAAAACAATCTAATGACGTCAAAGTTGTGGCGCAAAGATAAATCCCAAGCCACCTCGAGTCAACGGCATTCGACGCTCAAGGTCGTATTGAGTCAAATGTGCTTACCTTTGTTAGTTCCATTTACGCGTTTCATTCTTTATGCACGTATTTTAAGCGGCGTAAAATCCCCATGCAATTTGGTTAGGGAATTGTGGCTGCTCAATTGCTTTCGGACACTCTAAAGAAATGCTTGAGCACTTGGTGTTAAAATGTTCAACTTTCCGCAGATGCCATGGTGTGCTGCCGAGCAAGTTTCAAGGGAACTAAAGCGAAACAACAAATCAGCCAAGACTGGTTAAAATGGGCTTGAATAGTCTCTTGTCGGTAATTTTTCAATGACAGCATGGTCATTAGAAGAGAAAATGAAGGTCAAAGTTTCATATTTTTTTAAATTAAGCTTACAAAACCCGCACACCGGCACTTCAGTGTGACGTCACGGATTTCAAAGTAATTTATCTCATTTTGGCAGCGTTAACTGAGTAAAAAATCCAGAAACTTGCCACATTCAGCCTTTTTGGCTCTTTTAGAACACAATGTAGTTGACCTTTACCGCTGTATAATTACCTCGACCCTAATAGATACCGTTAAAATCCATGACGTCATGGTGGGGTGGGGCGTGAACTTTAAGGCGGATTTGCCATCCGTCTTTCGTTTTTACCTTTTTTCTGGCCTACCAAGCGTTTTATCGCGGCGAGAGTGGTGTCTGTGGCCTTGTGGAAGGGTGGTTTACTAATACACAAGAAACCATTTTTCTCTTTATTGCCCCTTTCAACAGCTACATCTTGCACGAACTGTGCTTAATAATATCTTGTTTCCGAAAGGTTGGTCCTCAACTAGGTATAAGGCTCGCATAACTAGTGCTGGAATTCTTGTCAACCACGAATCTAGGCTCTCGTCTGTAACGCTGGTTCTCTGCGTGTGACTGTGGGGAGTGCTTGTTTATTCCTCGCTCTTTATTTCTTCCTATCCCCTTGTTCTCTGTATCTCTTTTTCTTCCGCTGCAAGCTGGTGGGCCTGGTGACCCTTTTAGGAGGCAACTGCTAGCCCACTTTTTCTGTTTGTGATGCTTGCATTATTTACGTGATTAACAATAACAATAAAAACGTTCGCTATGCTCACCGCAAACTGTTTACACGGCACAACACTGGCCTCTATCTCGCCACACGCATAGGAGTTTGTATTCTTGCAATTTCAACACAAACTCGCTATTAAAACCGTTTATTTTACTTTGCGTGGCACATAAACTTTCCAAAGTAGGGACAGTAGCATGCAGGGAATTGTTGAAAAGGTGCAAGTTCTTCGCTTGCGATTGCGATGTTTTCCAGGTAACGGGCTTATCCGTAGTAACCGTGTCCGCCGTATCCATAGCCACCATATCCATAACCGCCGTAGCCGTGACCGCCGTATCCGTATCCACCGTATCCACCGTGCCCGTAGGCCGGAACACTTTTGCCGTGGGCACTCAAGTAGGGCGCAGCGGCGGGGAGGCTGGTCTTAGTTCCAGGCTCGTTGGTCTTGACGACGGCGCGGAACCCGAGCTTGTCGGCCACGTAGTGCACCTGCCGATGGCGGCCGTCGATGTCGCCGAGGTAGTAGGAACCGTGCACGGGGCCGTACGCGTGCCCTGCTTCGTGGCGGCCGTTGACGGCGCCGTAGCCGTTGACGATGTCGTAGCCGAACCGGTAGTGCCCGTAGTCCTGG
Organism: Dermacentor variabilis; assembly: GCF_050947875.1. Taxonomy (NCBI): domain Eukaryota; kingdom Metazoa; phylum Arthropoda; class Arachnida; order Ixodida; family Ixodidae; genus Dermacentor; species Dermacentor variabilis. The sequence continues at coordinate 202,702,571 of NC_134568.1, forward strand.
TGGGAAAGATTTTAAAGGCAAATATGCGCCAAGGATACAAAGATGAAAGTCTTCTCATTGGACATTATTCTTAAAAATAATACTTGTGCAAGATAGACGCAGAGAACAGGGACGAAACAAAAAACGTGCCAAGCGCTCCTGTTCCACCGGGCGTCTGTTTTGTGTCAGTGCTTAATATTTCGATAGAGTGGACGAGAAGGTGCAAAAGCTGACGACTGTTCTCAACAACTCACTGCGAAGCCAGCCATCAACGTCAACGAAATAAATGCCGAATACACGAAACTTAATGGCTTCCAGGCTATAAAACAACCTCTAAAACTAAATTATTCAGTGCTCGAACAGCTAGCCTTACTGCTGCTGCTTGTCAAAAAGCCTTATGCACGGGCCTTCAAGCGCACCAGTCTGTCAGATTGTTTTCTTTTTGTTTAACTTTCCTAAATAAGCAAAACACTCACGCTTGTCGGGCGCTATAACGTACCCCCCCCCCCCCATTCCAATCTTTTCTATTCCAATTCTGAAATCAGCCCTCCGCGATTGGTCAACAACTTTTTTGGATCCCCCCCCCCCTTCACCTGTCTGCCACGCGACGTCACGAAAACCGCGATAGCTCCTCATCTGATATGACGTGTACACACTGATTACGCATGAGTTGACCGAGCAAACGAAAAATTATTTCTGATGCAACGCCCTTTCGCCATTAGCCCTCGGCTATTGGTCAAAAGTTTTCGGGCTTCAATCCCTTCACCTATCTGTCACGCGACGTCACAAAACCGAAAAAACTTACCGCATCAATGTGACGTGTACGAGTTAAAGATGCATTAATATGCCGAACAAAACTGAATTTTCTCTTGAATAGCCGCAGGCCGTCCCGATCCGTAAGGAATAATAGATGGCTGCTGCCAATCGCTCAGGCACTGGCTACTCGCACCTGTCGAAGAGCTTGGGCTTATTTGCGTGTAATAAAACATTCTGCGTGGCCGTGTAACATTTTCGAGCACTTTCGGCCCGTTTACGACCTCGTTCTGCCAACTCTTCTTTGCTGAGCATAGTTCTAGCGTCATTCTTAAGCTTGCGTTGCATGCCGCCGCAATTTTCGACCAGCCACTGCAATCTAAGTGAAGGAAAATGGACCAATCGAAGACGCCGGCACCACCCTCTTCATCCGGTTATCGATTTTCAGTGCAGTGGCTCGGCCCCATAGAATCCCTCTCCACTTGAGCGTGCTCCTCGCCTGTTGTCAGCCAATTAAATAAGACAAGTCGCTCAGCGTAGGCAATGTTATTCGTTTTTGAAGCAAACAAAAGTGACCGCCTATGAACGAGGAGTGCGTTTGAATGGTCTCTTCAGACAACCTGCAGGTGACCGCCCGGTGCTTGCTTCGGCGGTTACGCAAATTTGACGTCAGGAGATTGGACTAAAAAAGGTATTGAATTTTTATAGCGCCCGTGGTTTGCGTATGCAAGAAACTGGAATATTTACTAATTTGGAAGTGTAGCCTAAATGTGTACAGATGTAGCACACAGGAAATGTGCCTTCACGTCGACAATTATCACGCAGTATCAAATATCATGCAAATATCAGAAACGATATAAGCGCCAATAAGACGTTTATGTGAGCGAAATTTTCGACTCATCTACCGTAACATGAAGCGCTGCCATGGTCGCCGCACTTACATCTTGTTTTCTGTATGTTCTGCTCGATCCGCCATGGTGTCCTCCAGCGTAGCCCCCAAAAGCGACGGCTGTGACGCCTAGGAAGACGACTACCTGGAAGCCCCAAAAATAAGCACCATCACCAAGGTTTGTCACCATGCAAGCACAATCACTTTCCGCCGGAGCGCGCCGGCAGACACGCGTGTGGACTGTTTAAAGGTGTTTACGAAACGAGGAGCGCCACGATCTACAGCACGGAAGACCCATAATTACAAGGCGGAAACTGTGCCTCCATGCCGATGAGTGCTTCCGTTTTCACAAATAAACGCGACGTCGGTCAAATATTGAATTCGATCACTCGCGATGATTCGCAGAGCACACGTCTATACAGAGTGTTTCGCTTAACTTGAGCCAAGCTTTACAAATATGCAAATGCTACGTAGCTGGACAGAGCCAAGGTAATGTTGTTTGTCGTCGCTTGGAGATACTCAGACTGAGTCACAATTAATTAGTCAACTTCTCAATTATTATACCTAGAAAAAGAAGTGTCAATGAGGAAATTGTAGACCAACACGAAAAACGCCCGATACAGCTTTCTTTTGCTCAATACGTGCTACTTAAAAGGGTTTTTCCAAGCGTGAAAGAAGCCTGCGAATAAACGCAAAATGCATTGAGCAGCAAGTCGCGCGGCATTTTTGCGTGTATTCGCGGCTTGTTTCACGCTCGGCAATACACTATTATGTAGTACGTATTGAGGAACAGAGAGCTGTATCGGGAATTTTTCATGTTGCTCTACAATTTTCTCATTGACACTTTTCATCTAGCTATAATAATTGAGAGGTTGATGAATTAATTAGGACTAATTATGTAATTAGGCGGAACGCAAAAATAATCTAAGTATCTCCAAGCGACGGCAAACAATATTACCTTGGTTTGGTCTAGATAAGTGGCATTTACATATTTTTATTCTATGGCTAAAGATACGGGAAACGCCCTGTATACGTATATGCAACTCTGCGACGCAACGTCATTGCGTGAACGAACGAATTATGCGCGCAGGTCATGGTAGCTTGTATGGAAACCGAAATCACATAAGTCGTTCAACGAGCAGCGTAAAGAAAAGATATGCACTGTAAGTAATGAGCTGCAGTTTTGATCGCAATTAGTTTCTAGCCAATTTCATCTTAACAGTCATCAGCAGCCCAAAAATGTTGCATTTGTCAGGCGACAAAAGCTTGCTCAGCATTTTTTTTTCTTTTGCATTCTCATCTGCATTCGTCGCACCATGCCGCATTTCAAATTTTTGAAGGGGGTTTGTCATATTGCAAGTGTCCGCGCTTACTTAACATTAAACCAGGGCAGCGCACGTGAAGCTTTGCTGACGAGAACTTCACGTCAAACGTAATAAGCTTTTACCGTTTAAACAGTGTTTGACTCCTGACTTATGACTGCAACTGGCGACCGTATGGACATTAGACTAGCGGTTACACTAAACTCACCTGGCGGGTACATGTTCTGGGTGTTTACAAAAATGGACTGGAAATTGAGCTTGACGCATATAGCAGATGGGATCGTTTACAATAAAAGAGTAAACGATAAAAAGCTACGCTGACCCCGGATCAAAATTAATTAACAGCGCACCACTTTGGCTCTGTCGCCGATTAACTACTGATAATTATGGAATAACCGCATAGACTATTCACACGTTCACGAGCATCACACAAAAACAACACTCATTAGCAAAACATGGTGTTCTCTGTAAAAACAAAGTAGCACAACTGAAAGAAGCACGGCCCCCCCCAATGTGCTGCTTGGATTCTATAACCACCGTGCCTTGTCCCTCTGATGAAAAGGACAAAACGTCTGAGCAGACAGGAGAGGGCGTCACTTTTGGCAAAAGACTTAGGATCTTCTTTAGCGACCTCGTGCACACTAACATAAAGATATAGGAAGACGGTTAAATACCCCAAATATATCACAAAAAGAGCTAGACGTTGCAGTCACGACCATTTGTGCAGTGATACAAATCTCCGAGTAAATCGAACTATAGCGCTTCAGAAGCATGGTTACCTGACTGAGCATGTTTCCAACGTCTAGGAGCTCTTGCAACTGACTTCGAGCGGCTACGGACCGCCTGGTTTTATAAGTCTCGGCCAAACTCTCCCATATTGGCAGTCGTTCGGCCTCCCAATAGAGTCTCCCTAGGCTGGCGGCTATTTCCCTGGAATGCTGCATTTCGTGTCTTAGGGCTCACACACACGCGTTACAAGTGTCCATGCCGTACACGCCGCCATTCAGTTACCTGCTCTCCGAAGCCGGTTTCACTCGGTTGTTCGTTCGGCGTTGCTGCTTTGATTGGGTTCTGGTCTCGTGCATGACTTGCGCTGGAAACGTGCGAGAAGAGAAAGAAAAAGCTCTTACTGGTGACCTTTTGGACAAGGTTTTAGGTAACTATGAAGACGCTTTGAGATCTCTGTGTCATGCCCTAATTCTCTATATTCCGTATTGGAACTTTATCTTTTCAAGGTAGTAGTAATCCGTGTCTTCAATTTGATTGCACTTTTACTCGAACCTTTTGGGTGCCGCTATGACGTTGGCTATAATCACAAGGAGAAATGTTTTCCAACCTCATATACAGTTCGAACTGGAAGCATACGTTACAACGTGTACGTAGTAGGGCGATATTTGTGTGGTTAGAAAGCAATCTTTGGCGGCCACAAACAAATACACCAGCCTATAAAGCCTGGAACGCTGTGTTTATGTTCTGACTTGTCGATTTTGTGAAAATAAGATCACTAACGTAGGGTTCCAGCGGCAGAATTCGCCGACCGCTTCTTTTGTAAGTGCTGTTTCTGATCGGCGGGACTCATGTCGTCGTCATTCGCTATTATGAGAGACTGGCTATCGTTTTAGCGAATCTTTCTTGCGCGCTAAAGACTTTGCAAATAACAGCCTAATTGACTTCAAAGTGATGATGGACTACGCAAAAGTGATGGCCAAGTTACCTCACCATCGCAGAAGGGTTCACTTTTGGGTCTGCCGGGGGGAATTCAATGAGGGAACCTCAAGGTGGGACACAGTAGCACCCGTCACGCCTACTTTGAGCCCTGTGTGGTGCCTACATGAGACATCAACTACTTTACGAGAGTTCGATACTAGATGTTTCTCAGCTAAATTTATGGCGAAATGTTCTGAGCTAGATTGAATAACTTGCAACAAGCTTTCCTTAACCTCACCTGGTAGTACGACCCCCCTCCCAATATATCACCAAAAGTTGCGTTGTAGGGCAGCCTCCCTTTTTTTAAAATGTGAATACCATTCTTATCATTGTACGGCCAGTTTTCTTTCCGGCTACCTAACTATTCAAACAGAAATATGGACCGATCCCGAAGCTGATGTAGTCTAAAGATGCGGGCCGATCGCGGAGGTGGTGCTATCTAAATATGTGGTCTGATCGCGAAGGTAGTACCGTACAAAAATATGGTCCTAATCTCGGTCACAGCGCTTTTCAGTGAAAAGATAAGAATAAAATTTCTCCGGAATCGAATTCGCGCCACACCGGTTCCTGCAGCACAGCTGCCCCACGCAGGAGCGCGCGGCGCCACGAACGTCTACAGTAGGGAGGTATTTATTCAGCGCGCATAGGTCCACCTATGCGTCTCGGAGGCCACGCCCGGATTTCGCCAGAACGCCGCTAGATGGCGCAGCGTATTCAGGGGGCAGCGGGAGAGAGCAGCCCGGTGGCACAACATGGGTATTAGATGACGTGTTTCGGCTATTCACATACATGGCTCGTCATCGAAGATAAATTTGGCCAAAATTTTCCTTTCTCTTTTTCTTCTAAGAGAAAGCACTACTCCGTCTCATCATGTGGCATATCTGGAGGCCATTACCCCCACAAGAAATCGAAATTCTATAGGAAAAGTCGACGTCTATTTTTTTTTCAATTGCTTTATGAAGACAGAAAGCGCCATTCGCAGGACCACCAAAGGAAGACACGGACAGGACAGGCGTACAGTTCATTGTTTAGGGCGTCTTTACGGAATCGACAGACAGCAGCGATGAATTCGGGCCCATTTATCATAAATTCTAGGACTAGTACCAGTTTTGAGACACAACTAAACAAACTTAAGACTTCTATACCTCTTTTGATAGAGCGGTACATGCCCATCCTGGGGGATTGATCAATGATGGGGTAAATTGTTTTAGGGGTGTGCGAATAGTAGTTTTTTGACCGAATCGAATAGGAATCGAATAGTGCCAGAAGCGCGTTGAATAAAAAAATTATGGGGTTTTATGTGCCAAAACCACTTTCTGATTATGAGGCACGCCGTAGTGGAGGACTCCGGAAATTTCGACCACCTGGGGTTCCTTAACGTGCACCTGAATCTAAGTACACGGGTGTTTTCCTCCCCATCGAAACGCGGCCGCCATGGCTGGGATTCGATCCCGCGACCTCGTGCTGAGCAGCCCAACACCATAGCCACTGAGCAACTACGGCGGGTGCGCGTCGAATGAAATACGAATAGAATAATGCCAGAAGCAAATAGAATCAAATGATGTGATAACTTTATTTGGAATCCGGCGATTGGGAGGCCCGGGCCTGGGGCCGCCTAGATGGCCACTGGGAGCTGCTGCTCCCGTGCGGCTTCCTTGACTCGCTGGACGGCCCAAAGTTGGTCTTGGAGTTCTGAGCTGAGCAGCACGGCCGACCACCGCGCCCGTATATTTTCTGGGGAGACTGCCATTTTATTTTGGTATATTTCACATCCCCACAACATGTGTTGAAGGGTGGCTCTAACAGACTTGCATAGCTTGCACATATCGCTTTCGTATATATCGGGGTAGAAAGTTTTTAGTTGCACGGGACTTGTATAAGTTTTTGTTTGTAGTCGCCTCCAAGTAACGGACTCAGCTCTGTTCAGCTTAGTGTGAGGCGGTGGTAATACTCGCCTCCGATATTGATAGAATTTGGTAATATCGCTAAATCTTGTTAATCTATCTTTTTCTCTCCAGATTTCCTCCTCCGCGTTCTCCTGACCGATGGAAGTCACTCTTTGCTCAGCTCGGCGAGTAAGACCTCGAGCTTCGCGGTGTGCTACCTCATTGAGGTTGACTGCGGGAATGTCTGGAGTCGTATGCGCTGGGAACCAGAGTAATTGCCTGCCGTTCTTTTCTGTATTGGAGAATTTTGCTTCATTGACTCTGATGATGTGCCATGCCTCAGGAGAGATCCTACCTTTTGCATAATTTCTAATGGCCGCTTGAGAATCGCTATTGATGTACTGAGCATTCGTTGAGACCAATGCTAGTGCAATGGCTACCTCCTCTGCTGTCTCGGAATGTTTGGCATTAACTGATACGCTTGTAAGGGGTTTTTGGGTCGGATCTACGATTACTGCTACGTAGCCATTTCTGTGTGGGTATTCAGCCGCGTCTACGCAGATAGCTCTGTCGTCTGACCCAAAGCTTCGGGTAATTTTCTCTGCTCTACTCTTGCGTCTGCCGTCGTTGTAACCTGGATGCATGTTCTTGGGTATATTTGGTACTAGGAGTTTGTCATGAATTTCTCTCGTTATCATCCTCTTTGCCCCGTATAGACTGTGGTAATTCATTCCTAGTTTGCTTAGTATATGCCGTCCCGTTTTGGTTTTCATTAGTCGTTCTGCTTGAGATTGTTGTGCTTCTATGAGTTCGTCCAGTGTGTTGTGGAGTCCGAACTTTAGCAAGAGATCCGTGCTCGCACTGCTGGGAATCCCTAGTGCTAGTTTGTATGCCTTTTTTATCAGGTTGTTAACTTTAGTCTTTTCAGCTGCAAACAAATTGTGGAAGGCTGCTATGTATGTGATCTGACTGATTACGAATGATTGTATCAGCCGTATGATACTTTCTTCCTTCATACCGTGGTGCTTGTTAGTAATTCGTTTAATTAATCTCATGGTGTTTGTTACTTTTGTGTCTAACTTCTTTATGGTTTCCCGATTTCTGCCTTTGTTCTCGATTACTAGACCCAGCACCTTGAGCTGGTTGACTATTGGGATATTCCGCCCGTTTTTGGTGTGTAGCTTGATTTCCTCATGAGCCTTGTTTCTGTCGTATCTTTTGGGAGGCCTGCCCCTAAGTGTGGGGTGGTACAAAAGAAGTTCAGATTTCTCTGCAGAGCATGTGTTCCTATGAGGTGTTCCTCTACTTGTCAATGTCATCAGGGCCATGCTGACAAGCATTGACACTCCATCTGCTCGAAGTGGACTACAAGTGCTCGACGCGCTGAGCCCCGTCCTAACAAGCCTTGAGTGAAGCCATGACTGACAATCACCATTCATTTCGTAAGGAGGTCAGAGAAGCGTCGATCCTTCAGTGGAACGCGAGAGGTCTAAGATCTCGCATCGCCGATTTTCTTCAATTTGTTCTCACTAACCGATTTCCAATCATTGTCATCTGTGAACCAAGATTATCCCATCCAATAAGACTATCCGGCTACGAGACAATAATCTCATCAAGCGACATCAAAAGTAGCAAGGTCGTCGTGTTTATTCGCCGTGAACTTACTTACGTCGTCCAACCGGTGCAACCTCATGACGACAATCAGTATGTGTGCATGACTGTTAAAAATAAGAAAGTCACCTTTGCACTCTTGGGGGTGTATCTGTCTCCATCAAGACGATTTGACACCAAAAGGCTCGAAGACATCTTAAAAACACATCCTGGTCCATGGATTATCACCGGGGACTTCAACGCACACCATACCATTTGGGGAAGCTCTAAGGTTAACGCGACGGGAAGACGACTAGCTTCATTAGTTTCCAACAATGGTCTCTACCTGCTGAATGACGCGAGTCCAACATTTCTGCGAGGAATAACGTACAGCAGCTGCCTCGATTTGACTTTCGTGTCCCACCGCCTCGCCGCACATGTTAAGTGGTTTTTGGACATTGAAACGCGCGGAAGTGAGCACATCCCCACTTACCTCAAGATCAAGGGAATGTCTAACACGTATACGTCCACCACGATACGAAGAATAGATTGGACTGTCTTTAAATCCCACATTGAGGACGCTTGTCACAAAGGCATCTCTTGTGGACTTCAACAAGCTATCAAGGAAACGGCACAGACAGTCACGCGCACACTCACGTGTTCTCCAAGGTATTCTGAATTCGACCTGGAATTGGAGCGGCTTCGTGCGATTCGCCGTCGTGCCGAAATAAGATATCGACGCACTAAGTCAATTCAGGATCTAAGAACAGCCAGGCGAATGCAAAAGAAGATACAACGCCGCATGGACAAACTAGAGGCTCCGAGGTGGTCGAAATTTTGTGCGTCGCTAGATCCCCGCAAACCGCTATCTCAAATATGGAGAACTGTGCGAGGTCTACGTTCTGTTCCGGAACAGCATTTCCCGTTTAAGGCCCTAGCACTATTCCAGCGCCGACAAGACATTGATGTGGCGGAAGATTTCTGTGCTATGATTGCGGGCCAACCAACTCGTAAAGGTTCGCTTACATTGAACCGTATTCCAGATTCACGAGATTCACGCATGGATCTGCTTTTCACGACTTAAGAGCTTGACGCGGCGCTCGCCCTATGTAATCGGTCGTCGTCGCCTGGTCCGGATGGCATATCTCACCGCATGCTATGTCACCTTGGTGAACGGGCACGAAGAGCACTCCTTAATATCTATGACGAGTCCTGGCAGGAGGGCAAAGTTCCCCAAGATTGGAAGATCAGCCGCCTGGTACCGCTTCTTAAGCCTGGCAAGTCTCCCTTAGGGATTACTTCATACCGACCAATTGCGCTGGCAAGTTGCGTTGGGAAGGTAATAGAGCGAATGATTCTCGCCAGACTTGAGTGGTACCTTGAACATTACGAAATCTACCCGCACGCCATGGCTGGTTTTCGACGTCACCGATGTTCTATCGACAACGTTATCGATCTGGTAACCTATGTTCAACACCAAAAGACGTGTAAGAGGTTATCTGTCGCAATGTTCTTAGACATAAAGGGAGCCTACGACAACGTTCTCCATGACGCCATACTTGAAGCATTGGAATCGGTGGGCCTAGGCGGTCCATTATATCGTTGGACTCGCAGTTATTTACATAGGCTGTCTCTCTTTCTTAACACGGAAGCTGGCCCAACCTCGCAATACTATACGCACCATGGAGTTCCACAAGGCGGTGTCTTGAGTCCCACACTTTTCAACCTTGTACTCATTGGTCTCGTGGAACGACTTCCGAACACAGTTAAAATGTCAATGTATGCCGATGACATCTGCGTCTGGGCATCTGGTGTGACACGGCCGCAAGTACGCGCCAGGCTTCAAAAAGCTGCCACGTCAACATCGGCGTACTTAAATGAACAAGGCCTCAAGATCTCGCCAGAAAAATGCGCATTGGTCGCGTTTAGCCAAAAGCCAATGAGATCATACGATGTCTCTATCGACGGTCAAAGCATACCTTATGTCAGGACACACCGATTCTTAGGCGTAATAATTGATCGTGACCTCTGCTGGAGTCCTCATGTGGCCTACCTAAAGAAGCGCCTGACGGATATCTCTAATGTGTTTAAGTTTCTTGAAGGAAATGTCTGGGGTACGTCAGTACATGCAATGATGCAACTGTACAGGACGCTCTTTCTTGGGTATTTGCGATACAGCTTGCCTGTGCTGACCAACACCTGCAGAAGTAATATCCGTACACTCGAAAGCGTCCAGGCACAGGCACTTAGAGTGTGTCTTGGATTGCCGCAGTGTTCGTCAACGGCTGAAACAATTTCCATTGCACAGGATTTCCCAGCCAAGACCCATATAGTCATGGAAGCGCTCAGAGCACACGTAAGACACCTTGCTCGAGCCCCTGCCCATCATCTAGCCTCACTGCCAGAGGATCGTCCACGTGCTTCCTTTTGTGAAACAGTCCTGCCTTATCGTGCATACCTTCCATCAGGTTATACAGCTCCAGCGAAAGTTCCGTTTCCACCATGGTGCTTGGCTCAAGCAAATGTTCGACTAATGGTACCAGGAATACGAACAAAAGCCCAACTCTCGTCTCCAGCACTCAAGCAGCTTTCACTGCTCTTGCTGTACGAGACGTACAACGAGCATCATCATCTTTATACTGACGCTTCAACCACGGTGAATGGGTCTGCAGGATCGGTGATCTTTCCTGCAAAACCTTCCACCATAAAAATTCGACTGTCTCACCAGACTACATCGACTGCCGCGGAGCTTGCTGCTATTCGTTGTGCACTTCGTGTAATTTCTGAAGAACTACCCAAGAAATGGAGCGTGTTCACTGACTCCAAGGCTGCTCTTCATTGTTTGGTTTCTGCCTTACGCCGCGGACCCCACGAACAACTAGTTATAGAAATCACACTGCTGCTTCACCACCTCGTCGAGCAAGGACACGACATCACGTTGCAGTGGATTCCAAGCCACTGTGGCATAATGGGCAATGAACATGCCGACGCAGCAACACGATCTGCACACGAGGAGTTCTTGCAAGACTCCATTCCATTCTCAAGAACAGACGCTGCAACAAAAATTCGTGTGCTCGCAAATGAAGCCATCAAAACTTTATGGAACACACCCAGCTTAAAGCATACACGTCTACACCGACTGGACCCATCCCTTCGACTTCGACCCCCACCTGGACTCTCTCGACTCGAAACAGCAGTACTTTGCCGACTGCGGCTTGGTGTCGCCTGCACAAGATCCTTCGCCTTCCGAGTCGGTATGGACGACAGCGCGGCTTGGAGACACTGCGGCGGCGAAGAAACTATCGAGCACGTGCTTTGCCACTGTGCTCGATACAGCGCGCACCGGCTGTCACTAGCGACCGTGTTGGCACGCCTTCACGACACGCCACTTTCAGAACAGTCAGTTTTGGAATGCCGACGTGAACTGTCGTCGCAGCAAAAGTCGGTCAAGGCTCTGTTGACTTTTCTACGTGACAGTGGCCTATTAGAAAGACTATAATGACCTCATTTCGTCCCTTCTCATATTTTTTCGCTTTTATTTTTGTCACGCTCTTCTTTCCGTCTTTACTTCCCCTTTCCCTTCCCCTAGTGCAGGGTAGCAAACCGGACGTTTTAAGTCTGGTTAATCTCCCTGCCTTCCTCTCATTTGCATCTCTCTCTCTCTCCCTCCTCTACTGTGTTAATTGCAGTCTGGAGTCGTTGTTCTATTGATCCGTCGCTGTCATCACAGGTCCAGATAGTAATATCGTCCGCGTAGATTGTGTGATTCAGGGACTCTATGTGATTTAATTTTTCGGGGAGTTCCATCAAGACAAGATTAAATAGCATGGGCGAGATGACAGCGCCTTGTGGCGTGCCGGCCACCCCTATGTCGATCTCGGGCGACTTGAGCCCTCCGACGTAGATGACTGCTTTCCTATCTGATAGGAAGCTCTTGATGTAGTTATACGTCCGTTGCCCTAGTCCTATTCGTTCGATGTTTTCCAATATGGTTGCGTGGTTGGCATTATCGAAAGCCTTTTTAAGATCAAGGTCCAAGATGGCCCTTGTAGAGCGCGTTTTATAATCGATTATCTGATGCTTAAGTTGAAGCATCGCATTTTGTGTCGAAAGGTTTTTGCGAAATCCTATCATTGTATCTGGGTATATGTTATAATCCTCTAAGAAGTTATCTACACTGTTTAAAATTACATGTTCCATTAATTTTCCGACGCAGTATGTTAGGGAGATCGGTCTGAGGTTGTCAATCTCAAGCTTCTTACCAGGTTTTGGAATGAGCGTTATCGTCGCTTTCTTCCATTGAGCTGGCACTTCTCCCTTTACCCAACACTCGTTTATGTATTCTGTTAGTTTGGCTATCGATTCATCATCGAGGTTCCTGAGAGTCTTGTTGGTTATACCGTCCGGGCCTGGGGCGGATTTGGTGTTTAACTTTTGTAGGGTCGCGCGGATTTCTGCCTCCGTGAGTTCCTCGTCTGATTTTGCGTTTGTATTCCCGTTGTAGCTAGGATAGTTGCAAGGGGGTTCCTGTGTTAAGTATTTCTGCTGTAATTCATTGAGAAATTCCTCTTCTGTGCCTTCATAAGCGTGTATTAACTTATTAATGGCTTGTATGTGATTTTTCTTGTTATTGTCATGGTCAAGCAGCAACCTGAGCATGCGCCAGGTTTTGCCGGTGCTTAATTGTCCGTCCATGGAACTACATATCTCGTCCCATTGTTGTTTGGTCAATTGCTTAGCATGTTCTTCTATTTTTTTTTGTTGAGGAGCGCTATGCACTTTCTTAACTTTCTCTTATGCTTCTGACCGCCAAGTCTATTCTGAAGCGACTGCTTAGCTTCCCACATGTGGAGAAGTCTGCTGTCGCATTTATCCAAGTTAGATTCAGATGGTTCTATTTTTGTGGCAGCTTTCACGTCATCACTGAGATCCTTAGACCGTTGTTCTATGTCTGCGATTGATGGTTGCTGTGTCGTCTCTCGTGTTCTACGAAATAGTTCCCAGCCTACTAATCTGATCTGTCATTTCTTGGCTCTATTCGGTCCTTGTCTGACGTGTAACTCCAATATGCGATGGTCACTACCCAAATCTTCCAGTGTGTTGTGCCACGTCGCCTTTTCCATATTCTTGGTAAAGGTTAGGTCTGGGGTTGTGTCCCTGTTTAGCGCCGTGCCTATCAAAGTATGTTTGCAAACTGGTATTCACAACAGAATGTTTCTATCATGACACTATACATTATAATGCATATTTTATTAAAATCATAAAAGTAGCGTTAAGAACAAACAAGCAGTTTGTTCGCAAAATCAGGTCTCTTAGGAACATACGTGGTCTTGAATATCACGTATACATTAGAAAGACAGCCTTGTTAGCTAAATAATATCGCTATATACTTGCACGACTGAATCGGTAATGCGTGCACTTTTTCTGTTGTTCTAATGGACGCAGCAGATAGTGCAAATATTGTATCAGATATGTTACAGTGATTTCAGAAAGCACCAATTGAAGTAGGAGTTCAGGCACCAAGGCAGCCCGTAGATAAACTCTCCCAAGTAACAAATGACCTAATAAAGAAACGACAAAGTATGAAAGTGTATGAAAGATCAGTCAAAATTCGCCGCACTATCAAAGCTGATACACAATAAGTGATATTACAAATTATAACGTCGAAAAGATTGAAGGAGCAGTAAAAATTGGGGACAGTATGTGAAATCAATGAAAAGGAAACTTGGAATATAGGAAAGCGCAAGATGTATGAAGTGAAAGATAAGCAAGGCAATGTCATCAGCAATTCGATGATACAGTAAAGGCAGGAGAGGACTTCTATACTGATCTGTGCAGTACCTAGAGAAGCCACGCAACCTTGATTGTAAGTAGTGACATCAGCAGTGACGAAGAGGATGCAGAAGCTCTATGTGTAACTAGCGATAAAGTAAGAAGGGCTTACCGGAGAAAAATGACCGGCGAAGATGGAATAAGAGTCAATTTGACCAAAGATGGAAAGGAAATTATACCTGAAAACCTGGCAACCCCTTAAACGCAATGCCTAACAACTTCAAGTGCACGAGATATTTGGAAGAATGCCAACACTATACTAATCCTTAAGAAGAGAGACGTTAAAGAACTGAATAATTATAGGCCCATTAGCTTTCTTTCAATATTGTATAAAATATTTACTAAGGTAATTTATAATACAATCAGGGCAACACCTGACTTCAATCAACCAAGTGAACAGACTGGCTTTCAGAAAGGGTATTCTACAATGGATCACATCTATATGCCCACAACAAGGTAATTAGGAAATCTGTGGAGCACAAACAACCTCTGTATATAGATTTAATAGATTGTGAAAAGTCATTTGGTTCAGTAGAGATACCAGCAACCATGAAGCCATTTCGTAATAAAGGAGTACAGAAAGCATATGTGATTATCTTAGCAAATATCTATAAAGACTCCTCACCTATCTTAATTCTTCACAAGGAAAGCGGAAAAATACCTATCGGGAAAGGTATCATTTAAGGAGACATAATGTCTCCATTGCAATCCCCACTGCAAGCTTAGAAGTATTCAAGCATTTAGGCTGGGAAGGATTATGAGTAAGGATCAATGACGAATATCTCAGCAGCCTGCGGCTCGCAGATTACATTGTGCTGTCAGCAGCGCTACATGGGGACGAGTTACAACAAATGATTGAGCACCTTAACAGAAGGAGCATAAGAGTGGGGTTGAAGATTAATATGCAGAATACAAAGGCAATGTTCAATAGTCTGACAAGAGCACAAGGATTCGTGATCGGCAGTCAGCCTCTAGAATCCGCGCATGAGTACATTCATTTAGGTCAATTACTCACAGGAGACTCTGACCATGAAAACGATGCTTAAAGAAGAATAAAAATGAGTCGGAGCCAGACTTGTGCACATTGCGGAAAAAAACCTAACCAATTGCAATTACAAAATTACTTCATTCTAATATGTAATTGATAACAGTCACCAATTACTGCCCTACGAAAGTAACTAAGGAATTACTCAAAATAATTGATTATTTTTACGTTACTTTCCTCCAAACCTTTATTAACACTGCATAGATACAGTAAATACAACTAGCCGTCTTTGCACTTTCATTGCGTCCTCTGCTGCTGTTCACACATTCCTTATATTTACTAACAATTGCCTTTCAAAAATTTAGTCAGCCATACTCACTAGTTTTCATTCTGAAGGCATCAGCGGCGACAGTGAAAGCTCCTTCGAAGTGCCCGCTTGGGCATACGGTGGTGTTGTAACGTATACTGAACTCTTGCTGTAATTCGTCAAACTTTCCACGATTTCTGGCTGTGGACGCGGAGATTCCAGTAGGCCCACAAGGCCAAGGCTATGGCAAGCTCTCCAGTGACTCAGAGCACCTAGTCCAGCAGCAGTGAAGACTCCTCGGCTCATGCTCTGGACCATGGACGCGGAGCCTGCCATCCCGCCAGGCCAGAGGTTTACTTTGACAAGCTCCTCCAGGAAGCGAGGCATTTGGTCCAGCACCAGCGAAGACACTGAGGTTTACTAAGTCACAGGCAATGACTCATCGTTTGATAGCTTTGTGTCGGTGAGGAACCGAAAGGCCAAAAGGCGACTCGTCAAGACGTAATCAGCTGGGAGTACAAGAACACGTTAGGCAAAACGCGAGTGCTGGTCACACACCACCCTCTTCACAAGTATGGATTATCCCATCAGCCTTCGATGATTAAACAGGCAAGCTCTCTCCGTTTTTATTGAGGGAATAACGCCAAATGAAAGTAGGAGGCCTGACTAAACACGCGAAAGAATGTCTTGCTTTCAACACGACCCATGGAAATGCGCTAGACAAGTTCCGATGACAGAAATGGTAAATATCGAAGTGCGACCTGTTATACCAATAGAAGGAACCTTCACCGCTGGCTTAATCTACGGCATCGACGTGTCAGTTACGAGCTCAGACCTGCCCATTCTGATTAAACTGGCGTATGAAGGAGTGGTCATAACGGATGTATGCCGCCTCGGAAACAGCTGCTGCGTAAAGATAATGTTGAAGGGCGTCTCCGTCCCTTCGCATGTCAAAGTCGTTCCCTTCCAACTTGTCGTTCGACCGTTTGTCCCCAAGTCGCTTCAGTGCCACTAGTGTTTCAGTATCGGACATGTCAAGTCCGCCTGTGCAAAATCTACAGTGTTCCCCCGGTGCGTGGAGTCGCACACTGCAGACGTCTGCGGCCCAACAAATATTGGGTGCGGCAACTGTAATGGCTCTCATGAGGCCACATCATCTAAAGACTTCCTCAAAACCAAAAAAAAACAATTTGCTTTTCTGAAACGAATGGTTAAAGACAGCTCATCTCATAGCGAAGCTTCTGTATTGTTCCGGCTTTGACGTTGTCATCGACGGAAGCGTAAAACGCAGGGTGCAGTTCATGTACGGATTGTGCAAGCGAGATCGGCTTCAAGTACAAGCAGACCCGAGATCACAAGGAGGCCTCAAATGAAAAATCCTTCCCCTGTAGGAGACTGGCCACCGCTCCCGAGCCCCCAGCCTTCCCAGGAGCCTACACGCTTGATGCCTCCATCGAAGCAAACTTCAGTTGATGATGGGCCAACACTAGAACGCCGAATCATTCCGATGCTACAGTCCATAATGGATGTCATCAGTATAATGTTTATCAGAATCGAAACTCCATCCGCTCGAAGGGGACTACAACTGCTGGATTCGCTGAGCCCAGTCCTAGAAACCCTCGAGTGAACCACGGCTGACAATCACCAGTCATTTCGTAAGGAGGTCAGAGAAGCATCGATTATTCACTGGAACGCCAGAGGTCTAAGATCTCGCATTGCTCGTTTTCGCCACTTTGTACATGACGACCAATTTCCAATCATCGTTATCTGCGAACCAAAATTATTATATCCAATGAGACTATCTGGCTGCGAGTTAATTACGTCCTCAAGCAACAGCGAAAGTAGGAAGGTTGTCGTCTTTATTCGCTGTGAGTTTACGTCATCCAGCCTGTGGAACCTCATGACAACAATCAGAATGTCTGCCTCACCGCTAAAAGCAGAGAGCAATCCTTTAGACTCGTAGGTGCGTACCTATCTCCACCAAACCCGTGTGACATCAAAATACTAGAAGACATAAAAAGCATATCCTGGTCATTGGATTATGACCGGGGACTTCAACACCCATCACACCATGTGAAGAACCTCAAAAGTCAACGGAGCGAGATGAAGACTGGCTTCATTTTGTTTCATTCATCGCATGTTGCTGTTGAATGACGCTAGTCCTACATTTCTCCGAGGCTCAGTGTACCGCGGCTGCCTGGACGCCGTTTTACCACACGTGTTAAGTGGTTTTAGGACATTGAGACACATGGGAGCGATCGCATCCCCACTTAACTTAATATCAACGGGATGTCTAACACCCATCCGCCTTACACACTACGAAGAATTGATTGGGTTGTATTTAAAAACCTAGTGGAGGACGCTTGTCAGAAAGGTCTCTCGTTTGGACTGCAAGAAGCTATTAAGGAAGCGGCGCAGACCTCTGTGCGCAGGCTCATGTGCTCACCGAAGTACTCGCTGTTCGACCTGGAGTCGGAGCGACTTTGTGCGATTCGTGGTCGCGCTTAACGAAGATACCGATGCACGAAGTACATTCACGATCTAAGGACAAACCGGCGCACTCATAAGAAGATACAAAGTCGCATAGATAAACTGGGATCCGAGCGATGGACAAAATATTGTTAGTCCGTTGACCCCCGTAAACCACTATCTCAAATATGGAGAACTGTGAGAGGCCTACGTTCTGTTCCCGAAAAACTCATCCCATTCAAGGCCCTAGCTCTCTTCCAACGTCGACAAGACCTCGATGTAGTGGAAGATTCCTGTGCGATGAATGCAGGCCAGCCAACGGGCACAAGTCCCCTTACATTTAACTACGTTCGAGAGACACGAGAGTCACGCTTGGATCTGCCGTTCACCGCTCAGAAGCTCGACGCGGCACTTGCCTTATGTAACTAGTCGTCATCACCTGGCCCAGATGTTAAAGTTTACCGTATATTGTGCCACCTCCATGAACAGGTGCAATGTGGACTGTTGCACATCTTCAATGAGCCCTGGCTGGATGGAAATGTTCCTCGAGAATAGAAGACCAGCCACCTGCTACCACTCTTCAAGCCTGGCAAGTCTTCTCTAGAGATTACTTCGTACCGCCCAATCGCGATGACTAGTTGCATTGGGAAGGTGATGGAACGAATGATCCTCGCCAGACTTGAATGGTATCGGGAACGCTTCGAAGTTTACCTAGACGCCATGGCTGGCTTTCAATGTCCCCGATGCTCCATTAACAGCGTCATCGATTTAGTTACATACGTTGAACATCAAAAGAAGTATAAGCGATTATCTGTCGTTATGTTCCTCGATAACAAAGGGGCATATGGCAATGTTCTTCATGAGGCTATATTTGAGGCTCTGGAAATGACTAAGATCTGCATTCGACTCTATCGTTGGAGACGCAGTTATTTGCTTATGCGGGCTTTCTTTGTGAATACCGAAGATGGCCCAACTACTCAACACTACACACATCGTGGATTTCCGCAGGGTGGTCTTGAGCCCCACACTCTGCAGCCTTGTGCTTATTGGTCTCGTACAACGCCTACCAAGTACGGTGAAGTTGTCAATCTATGCCGATGACTTCTGCATCCGCACATCTGGTGTGAGGGGTCCTCAGCTGCGTGCAAGGCTCAAAACATCTTCGACGTTGATAATGACGTACCCTAAGGATTTCCCCAGAAATATGTGCATTTGTCGCGTTTAGCCGGAAACCAATGACTTCGTACGCCATCTCCATCGATAGACAAAATAGGTCTTATGTCAGCGCGCACAGACTTTTAGGGGGTAATCAGCGACAGTAACCTCCGCTGGAGTCCCCATGTGACCTACCTAAAAAAGCCCCTGACAGCCATCCTTCACCTTTTCAAGCTTCTTGGAGGAAAAACCTGAGGTACTTAAGTACATGTGATGATGCAACTGCATTGGAAGCTGTTTCTCGGGTGTATGAAGTACAACTTGGTAGTGCTGACTAATACTTGCAAAACTAACATCTGTACAATCCAAAGGGCCCAGGCCCAGGGGCTTAGGGTTTGTCTAAGGTTACGGCGACGTACATGAACAAGACAAACCATTTCATTTGCGCTTCACTACCAAGCCAAGATTCACATTATTATGGAAGGGCTCAAGGCACGCCTCAGGAACCTTGCTCGCACCCATTTCCACTATCTAGCCTTATTGCCAGAACACCGACATCGCCCCTCTTTTTGTCAGACGATGCTGTCTTATTGTGTATACCTTCCATCAGATTGCATAGCTGCAGCGAGACTTTTGTTTCCCCCTTGGTGCTTGGCTAAGTCACAGGTTTGACGTACAGTACCAGAAATTCTAACGAAGGCACAACTCTCATCACCAGCTGTCAAGCAACTTTCGCTGCTCTTGCTGTACGAAAAATACAACGCTCATACGGTATACAGATGGTTCAACCACCGCGGACGGTTCTGTAGGATGAGTAATTTTTCCTGAGAAAGTCACCACCTTGAACTGCGAGACATCACGCCAGACAGCATTGACAACCGCGAAGCTGGCTGTTCTTCGTAGCGTACTTAGCATAATTCATGAGGAACCACCTCAAAAATGGAGTGTTTTCAGTCACTCCAAGGCAGCTCTAAATTGCTTGTTTTCCGCCTTACGCCGTGGACCCTACGAACAACTAATTCTAGAAATCCGAGAGCTCCTACATTGCCTCGTCTAGCAAGGACACGACGTCACAATTCAGTGACTCCCTAGTCACTATGGCGCAATGGGCAACGAATATGCCGATGAAGCGGCTCGATCTGCTCATGAAAACAACGTGCAGCAACCAATCCCGTTGTCAACAGTTGCAGCAGCGAAGCTGCAAGTGCTTGCAAATGATGCCACACAATCGTTGTAGTATACACACTTAGTTTCCAGCGCGCACGTCTGCATCGACTGGACCCCCGTCTTCGACTTCGTCCTCCACCTGGAGTATCCCGACCCGAAACAACGGTACTTTACCCACTGTGGCTTGGCGTCGCTTTTACAAAATAATTTGCTTTCCGCATCAAAAGGGAAGACAGTGCTGCATGTGACTATTGCGGCCGCGAGAAAACTATTGAACATGTTCTTTGCCGTTGCCCCCGAGACAGTGCACACAGGCAGTCACTCGCGACCGCTTTGGCCCGTCTTAATGACCGGCCGCTTTCGCAGCAGACAGACCTGGAACTCTGGCCTATACAGTCGTGTCACCACAAGTCGGTTAGGGTCCTACGGACATTATTGCGTTCGAGTGACCCATCAGAGAGAGACTATAACTCTCACGGATGTTCTCAACCTACTCTATTTTTTCCGTGCCTTTGCTTTTACTCTCCACTATTCTTTCCGCCTTTCAGTTTCCCTTATGGAAGGCAGCAAATAAGAATATCTTCCGGTTAACCTCCCTACGTTTCCCATCCCGTTTGTCTTTCTCTCTCTATATAGTGATCTTGCTAACGTATATGGTTACTGATCATCTGGGCCCTATATGAAACGCCGTGCTTCGTTGCTGCTGATATTTGAAAAAGACGCTTCGATTTGGTCCAATGAAAAGTAAAAATAAAAGAAAAAGGGCCGTATTTCATTTCCTGGCATTCATGTCGGAAGTGGTCGTCGCTAATTAAGATATACCAGCACCGGTTCAATTCGTCGGCCAACATCTGGCGGAGTGTTAAAATGAGAAAATAAATACTGAGCTTCCGGGTTTCCCTGTCTGAGCATCCGTGAAGCTGCTGCGTGGCACGATCTTGGGCGTTGTACGGCAGTTCCCGCCGGATTGCGGTTCTCAAAGCTGCATCGCCTGTTACAGCTTGTGTCGTCAATAAAGTATGTGGTTAGAAGTAATTGGCTACCGAAAAAAAGTAATCATATTACGGTGTACGTGACCGCGTAAACAAATTCAATGTTAAATTACAATATTACTAATGAATTTAATAGAATACAAGTAATTAGATGTAATTTTTTAGGCGCAAATCTGGTTGGAGCGTATACGGCAGGCATTACCAAATCATTATCGGTAGCTTACCGCTACCCTCGAAAGGAAAACTACACAATTTAATGGTACTAACATATGAGGGGCAGAAACTTAGTCTAACAGAGAAGGTGGAGAAGAAGTTCAGAAGAAAAAAAAAACTGCGCCCTTTTCCTCTTATGTCTCCCTGTTTTTCCTGCACCTTGCGGTGTACATTTCGCCCAATACACTACAGAATTCTGTGTGAACCAATTAAGCTGCAAAAAAGTACTTCTTGAAGAAGTTAAAGACCGCACAACAAGCCACGGAATGGAAAATGTTAGGCATGACACTAAGAGGCAAGAAGACAACAGTGTGGAATAGAAAGCAAATGGGGGTAGCCGATATCTAGTTTACGTTACAAGAAAGCAATTGAGCTGGGCAGGTCGTGTAATGCGTAGGACAGATAACCAGCTTTATATTAGAGTTACAGAATGGGTGCCAGGGAAAGGAAGCGCAGTCGAGGACGACAAAGAATTTGGGGGCGTGATGAAATTGGGAAATTTGCAGGCACAACTTGCAATCAGCTAGCGTAAGACAGGGGTAATTGGGGATTGTCGGGAGAGTCCTTCGTTCTGCAGTGGACAGAAAAATAGGCTAATTATGATGATGATATTGCAGTGAAACGTACTCATATTTTATCTAACGAAAGGAGACAGGCGTCGCAGCTATCAATATATAGTATCAAACAATACGTACTGCCGAATGTCATGTCAAAACCAGCATTTTATTGCTAGTGATCGTGCTTAACCTGTGACCGTCGGAGGCTCTCGGAGGCGACGCAGCATGCTCTAGTCCGTTATGTCCACTGCGGATGAGATTAAAGTTATTTTTGCTTCACTTTCGTGTCTAATCGTGTACAGCCAAAGACGTGAATTATTCAAAAACTATTCGAAAAATATTCGAACTTTAGAATAGTTCGTGACTATTCCACTCGATGACCGAATCAAAGAGTGAATATTCCTTTCGAGGACCGAACTGAATAGAACAATATTCCAAAGTGTTGAATTTTGGCACACCCCTACTATTATTTTTCTCAAAACGTCCAAGCACGGGAGAACGCCAGGCCCTCCTTTTCAGATTTGACGTTGCTGCATGCGTAACACCCCGAAGACATGAAGTCAGTTGAGCTGCTTCGTCAGCACGCCTCCGAGCCCGGTCGGCTATTGTGAAACCTCAGGTGCGGTTGACCTTGAACTCAAAGCAATGTTCGTCTAATTTATTCAAGGCAGGGGACCTAGTCCTAAATGCGCAAAGTTTTTTGCTCGTAACTGCCCTTTGACATTGAAGGGCCACCTTCGCTCATGCTGGGAAGTGGTGTGCGCGAAAAGTTGACCCAATCGTGTGATTGGGTCCAACTTCGCTCTTGTAATACATACATTCTAGAGCTTGCAAGGTCACTTCAGCCGTTCTAGATGATCGC
Source organism: Dermacentor variabilis (assembly GCF_050947875.1). Classification (NCBI taxonomy): domain Eukaryota; kingdom Metazoa; phylum Arthropoda; class Arachnida; order Ixodida; family Ixodidae; genus Dermacentor; species Dermacentor variabilis. Next base: position 202,725,236 of record NC_134568.1, read on the forward strand.
GCTGGGTCGCTGCACTGACACATAGGATATCACAGCATGCTACAATTTGTTTGCTTTATCTTTTGCGTGTAACTTACTTTGATGGAATCAGCAATGACGTAAGACAGGGCAAAGTTTTAGCTGCTGCAGTGAAGGCCTCTTCTTGTCGCCGCTTTCGTTTTGTAGCAGTCAACGACGCCTTCGCGGTGCGATCTTATAACGATTATCGGGTAGAGACTCCGTCAAGCCTTCTGTGGCTCTTAGTCTGTACCCCCAGCATTTTTGTGCATGCTATACATGCACCATAATACCGAAATAAAAATGAATGAACGAAAAGAAAAAGCGCTGTAGCATATGCCAAGATATTCCGCCTATCTCGTTGCAGGGAACCAAGCTTGCGTTCGCAGGGCCATGCAGTATGAGGCGAACAGACTATGTTAAGTCAGAACATGGCGAAAAACGCGATGAGTACTGTAGCAGAACCTGAGCGGCCCAGAAACTTCCTATGCGCGTCCTGCGTTCGCCTGCACGTCTACCCTTCATGATGGTGCGGGAACTCAATATGGAGCACAGGGTTGTCGGCATTATGCAAGAGGTCTACTGCGTTCGACAGGTGAGTAGGATGTCGCTGGTCGGGTTCTCGGCTGGTGCAGCCGCATTCCGATGAGGGAGGTACGGAACAAGAGGTTCGCGTACTTCGATTTATGTTGAAGTTGTAAGAAGAACTGGCGATGGTCAAAGTTAATCGGAAGTCCTTCTCTGTAGCCCATGTATTGCCCTGGAATGTTAAGTCACATAAGTTAGTCGCTTTCTTTGCACTGGCCCCAGACATACAAAGTTCAACGGTACTCGCGTTTCTCGCTGCTGACGGGTTTCGATCTTTCATTCTCCCACCAGCTCGGACTCCAAGAAAGAGGGTAGTCCGAGTAAAGCGGGTGACACGCACTTGTAAGAGATGACGAAGCCGTGCAGCCACATGGACTAGTAGGCTGGAGGAAGGCAAAGCGACGCGATCGCGGAGCGCAACTAGCAGGAGCTGGTTTGTTCGCCTGTACCTTTACACGTACTACTGGCATGACCCCGGGGTGGAATGTCTCCTTTGAGTTCGATTTATTTCCGCAACCGTCTGATGGCTTGGTGTAGCGCAACGCAGCGGTTGTTTTCACCTGTGTTTAGGTGAAAACGATCGAAGCTGTATATTGTGGTAAAAGCAAAAATAATACGACGCACGCATATTTCTTCCGCGCTGTTTTTGCGTTTATCTGAGGAAATACCTCGGCTGAATTTATTTCATTGCCGCGAGATGTACTAATTGCCTATGAATATCTCTGGGCTATGGTAAATTATAATATGACACACATTCCAGCTTTTCTGTCCGAAACATTCTGCACCAATTCAGATTAGCCCTAAATCTAATTGTTTTGGAGAATGGACGAACGATGCCGAACACAAGCGTGGCACACCGCTCCGTTTATTTAATTTTAGAGATGATATTTTTATTATCTGGTAATGTAAAGAATTTGCAAGGAAGAACATGCACGCAAGCACTGCGACCATTACTTTCCATCGAGCGCGCACGAATAATTGCTTTTCACTCACGTCAACAAACGTGGTTACGTGTGTACCTCCTGGAGGCAAGAACAATAAAAGATTGGCAAAGTGGAGCAGATAGAGAACGGTGATATGGTTGAGAAGCAGGTTATACGCCGCGCACTATTAGGAAATACGTGCCTTGCATGTCTCACGTGCAGCAGCAGCAGCAGCAGGAGGAGGAAGAGTAACGCTGCAAACACTGAAACATGCCATTTTTGGCCGTGACTGCTACTGCAGTAAAACCCCTTGTTGTTAGTATTGTCATTTTCTGAGCCCTTCTGTCTTTTATCGTGGTACAGGTTTTTTTGCACGACGAATGAGTGCGTATAATTAGTCTGCCAGGTTGATATTTTAGAAAGAAACTTGCTTCCTTCTTCCTGAACAAAGAAAATAAAATCACTTTTTCGCATTAGCTATCGTAATCGCGAGAATGAGACTAATCTTACGCGGATTACGTTCTATAAAGCGCTGAAGAACACAAAATAAAATGATACATACATACATACATACATACATACATACATACATACATACATACATACATACATACATACATACATACATACATACATACATACATACATACATACATACATACATACATACATACATACATACATACATACACACATACACACATACACATGCACACACACAATGTATTTGTTGCAGTATATTCCACTAAATTTGCTGCATTCTTCCATGATGGGAAAATGCTACTTTGTAGCAGGCTATTGCGCGGTGGGAGCCGGCTGCTGAAAAATGATACGGCTACTAGTTAGCCGCGCCTTGACGGACGGAAGCTCCACTTAGCCCGCTCACGTTGGCCTTATTCCTTCGCGTTACTCTTTGCGTGCAGGGTGCAGGGCGTGTCAGCATATTCTGCTTTCTTGTCTCGTTCATTTCCAGCCCCAACCCTTTACTTCCTGCAACCATATCGGCTTTTTTTATGCGTTTACCCACCCAACACGTGGCAGCCGTGTGCGCCAAGTGAATGATTGCGTATGCGCTGCTGTTTGAGCTCACGGTGACTCTCTGTACTCCAAAAATACGGCAGTGCAACTGCCCGCGTTCGCGCGTAAAAAAATCAAGTGAGCACATTCGGCTAAGCACTGCGTAAAAAGAATTGTGTTACTTTATTTAGATTTTTTACTGCTACACTCGTCTTTGTTCATTCTGGGATTGCTCCAGACTGCGCAATAGTTGCCGAAGAAGGAGAGGCAGTAAAAAAATTAGTGCCTGCGACCGCGCGCACAGGTATGCCGAGGCATTGAGGCTGACAACAGTAACAACAACGGCGCTGTGTCCTGCTGGCGCGCAGCACGGCACGCCAACTCGGGGCCTGGCGCCTTTAGCGTGGCACGCATTTTCCTGCAGCAGCGACGTTCCGCAGTCGATGTTTTCCCTCTAGTCTTCTCCAGTTGTGCGGAAGCTGGTCGACATCTTTGGGTTACGCGCTATTTTCTTAATTCTGCGGGCTTAGTTAGCTCATGCCTGGAGATTAAGTAAACGACAGTTTCGAGCGCTGGAAACTCCGGTCACTTTCTGAAGGTTAGTGGCTAGGCGCCAGTGCCAACGCCCATATTGAACGTCGAGCGTCATTTCTCTCCCTTGGAAAGAAAACGTGTGCAAGTAAAGCTGCGCACGCAAGCGGCTGTCCTCGGCGATGTTAGCCCTTTATTGCTGACTGGAGTGCACTTGCTCTGGTTGACATCTTTCCTTCATAAAGTTGAACAATTGCATACAATCGTTTCACACGTCAGGATCAACTTAACAAACAAACAAACAAACAAACAAACAAACAAACAAACAAACAAACAAATAAACAAAGAAGTACATAAACAAACAACCAACCAAACCAACAAACAAAGAAATAAGCACGCATAATTACTTTTATTTTGTACTTGTATATTTTAGAAGCCACTACCTTGTAATTCATATGAGCACATTAGCGCAAGACAAGACGGGGACAATGAAGACAACAGGCTGAGTCATTCCCTTGTTTTGCGTTGCCGTACTGATAATGAAACATTACTAACTAACCTTCTTGTCAGTTACGTTACCTTCGGTATTGTCTAGGCCCTGGGTACCTAAGTAATAAATTATGTCAATAGCTATACACACTCAGATTATACATTTTCCGGAATTTTAGCGGTCCCCTGAACTGGGGGGCGGACCCACACCGGCATTAAGCATGAAAAATAAGGCTTTTATTTTTTCATTCCTCCATTCATTGAGACATTCTGACGTGAAAAAAAGCTTAATTGATAACATGATTACGCTATGCAGACAGCTCACTATTGCAACAGAAAGGCGCAGTAACATTATGAACAGACAACGACGTTTCACGTGCATGCGTTTTCACAGAGCTGTTATGTTTAGAGCGCATTCTGTGAGGCAATGTGACAAAGAAACTGGCGTGCGAACAGCCGTAACAAGTTCTGTATTCTTTCTTTTTCAATTGTCGATGATGAAAGTGGCTCACCAGACACTACGTGGAGCCAGTGTTGACGAAGGCTGCGTTAAGAGCGGCGTGTGAGCGTGTAAGCCATTTTCTCACGACCACCAAAGGCATCGTAGTTCTGCAAGGGCTTTAGTCATCGTAAGGAAAAAAGTTGTTGCGAACGTGTTTTTCCTATTGTTCACGGATGAAAGGAAATTTTTCCGACATAGTCGAAGAGGCCTTGCTCATGTGCATAATGGATCACACGAATTTGTCAAGGCGTACGACACGCCATGGTTCGTGTTTTCTCTGCGTGTTGGGTTCTGTTGTGCATGGCATTCGAGGGGCGTTTTCTGGCTGCCGCTGGCGGTGAATATTTGCATTTTATAATACGACACAGAAGCCGCATGACCTAAACGCCCAAACGCCACTTGCTTCTCACCGCGATTTTATCTCTCTCTTATCATCCGCAGATCACGATTGGCTGATTCTGATAGAAACGTAGCCGGAGCGCCTCACGGACGACTGACGAATCGCGAAAAGGACAGAGATTGAGATAATCATTGAATGAATCCTGGTGTTTTACATGCCAAAAACAGGCACCAAGACAGGCCGTAGTGGGGGACTCCGGATTAATTTGGCCACCAGGGGATCTTTCGCGTGCCCCCAATGCCTGAGACACAGGCGCTTGTGCATTTCGCACCCGATAAGGTCATTACATCAGCCCGGCCGAGCTCCCAGCGATCTGCAGCGCCCATGTGGACGAGAGCAAATTAATCGGCAAGTCCGAAGTCCGACCGAAGGAGGAGGAGGAAATAAAGAGAGAAGGCAGGGATGTTAACCAGAAATGCGCCTGGTTGCCTACCTTATACTCTAGGGTACGAGAAAGACGGAATAGAAAGATAAGATAGAGAGATGGAGGGGAGGGGAGCCGCGGTCAGCTCGCGCACGCGTGTGGAGGGCCTGAGCGAGTCAAAGGCCAGTCGCCCTCAAGAAAGACAAAAGTGCCTTCACAGCTTTGTGGACCGACGAGCGATGGGGACGGTCTTCATGTAGCACCTGCACAGACAACGGCCGTTCGCCCAGTCGTCGCAATGCGATTGATAATGTTTGTCTTTCCCACTGAAATCGATGACAATGGCACAATAAATGTTCGATGTTCTCTTCCACGCCGCAGACGTTGCATGCAGCACTGTCGGTCATTCCAATTTCGATGGGGGCGAAATGCGAAAACACCTGTGTGCTTAGATTTAGGTGCACGTTAAAGAACCCCAGGTGGTCGAAATTTCCGGAGTCCTCCACTACGGCGTGCCTCATAATCAGAAAGTGGTTTTGGCACGTAAAACCCCATAATTTAATTTTAACTGTCGGTCATTCCAATCAAAGTAGTGCACGCCTTCGTGAAAGCCACTCCCAATCACAGCCGGTATAGAAGCGTTGCCTCACGTCGGTAAAGCCCGGGTGGAGGTCGGAGTTGGAGCGAAGGGTTCAGTTCGTGCAACCTGGTGCGCCTTATTTTGGGGTGTTCCACTCTGGTAAAGAGAGCTTGCGTGCCAGGTGACGAAGCTGCCTTGCAGCGTCAGTCCTGGAAAGAGGAATGAGAACGCTATGTTGTTCTTGATGCGACTCTTGAGCAGCTTTGTCTGCTTGATCATTTCCACTGATCCCGCAATGGCCAGGTAGCCATTGGAAAATAATTTCCTGGCCTTACTGTTTGACGTCGTGATGAAGTTTGACGATTTCGTACGTTGGTGCTATTGGCAGCTAGGGATGTCGAGTGTTCGAATATGATCGGTAGCACGCTGTTATTTCCTCTGTACTTGCCTTTATTTACTGTCAAGTTTCAACAAAAACAAACAAACAAACAAAGCTTACGCTGAACTCGTCGCGGTAGCTCAGTAACTATAGTGTCCCGTTTCTGAGCACGAGGTGGCGGGTTTGATTTCCAGCTACGATTTCCTTCCTGTGGAGGCGTAGTGGAAAGGCGCTAGTGGCCAAAAATTAATCCGCCCCCCTCGTTGCTGCGATGACTTGCATAGTCCAAGGGCTGCCTTGGTACGCGTAATCCTATATATAAGTTTAGGGTCCACTTCACGATTACAACACTTCAAGACATCCACGCTTTTCCTGGTTTCGGAGAATATTGGCAATTTTGGTAGCTTGCTATACGCTTGAAAAGGCTTTCAATTCTCCTCATTATTTTCAGAAACTGCACGAAAATGCATTAGTGTTTCTATTAAGCTCTTTCTTCATAAAATTGTAGCGACAAAATTTGTTCTAAACACAACTTATACTATTAAACTGGAAAGGTGCGCTATCTTTAATTGAAGAAAGGGAATTCTCATATTACGATGCTAGATTACGTATTCACAAAAAAGCGCTTACGCGAGAATTCTTCGTAACAGAAAATGTCAGCCAACCGTGATGCTAAACACATCGGCGTAGGCGGCCATCCAATGGCAAAAAACAATTATGAAAAAAAGCCTTTTGATATCAGCCCCAGTTCCGTAGTCGTCCTATTCGCAGAAACTGAGCAAAAACAAATGTCAGGTGCCAGTGGGATTTGAACTGACATGCTACAGAACATATTGGAAACATACTTGTTGCTGAAACTGCAGGGCGGCAGCAACCCCGCCCCTGTTCCCCTCCCCCCCGCGTTTTTTTTGTCGTTCTTTCTTTTTTGAATTTTGCACGAAAGTGTATACCTGAAAACATCGGCAAAATTCGGAACCGACAGAATTTAAAACAAATCAGTCTAACGTAGGGTGACCCTCTTGTGACAAAACTTTTTCATACCTAACATCCGAGTTTATCCAACTTGAGGAACCCATGAGGGAACAGACCACCCCACCTTATGCAGTACGCATTTTCATAAGGATGCCAGTCACAAATTCCTGCGCTATATACTCAGCACTACGACGGCAACAACGTTAGCATCTGTTGTTATGGTTCAAGCTCTGGTGAAAGAGTGAGCGGACTGCCAAGTAGGGAAAGCACATGGTGCGTTGTATTCAAGGCCTTGGTGTTTTATCCATGTTATCCTGAGTTGCTCACAACTGTTCAATGGTGCATGCGAACAAAGTTTATTGCATCTCTTGTAACCTAATGCTGAGCCATTCTTCCCAGTTCGTGTCTACTTGTACATGATTTGCTGGTTCCCCGGCAATGAATAACTGCTTTCTTATTACTTCCTTTTGCATTGATAATACGTCGTTCTTTCTAGCGGATGTAACTGAATGTTCACTCCTGGCGTGTCATTTAACAGGTCAATATCGACCCTTCGGCCCTTTCTAGACCAATCGCCGAATGATTTCATTACAAATCGCATGCCGCCGCTCCTCGCGACTGTCGTCATTCTTATAGTCCGTCTAGTTGCAGCCACAGCATGAATGTGCTGCGTGAAACCGATGCTGCCGTGACCCAGATGGGACAGGAATAAGGCGAATCCGTTCACCTATATGGAATGCAACCAAGCTCCCACTCAAGAATTGACCGGTTGCCTTGCTGATATTCCCGACCGTCATTATCTTATTTGTTAGGTAAACCTATTAAGCGCTCCTTCCGGCTCAATTAGCGTCGTCGTCGTCATCGTCGTCATCGTCGTCATAGACACAGATGTCAACCGTAGTAATGCTCTGGTACCTCTATGAGGTCAATCTCGGTTGTGAATACAAAAATAGTTTCACAGAATAGTAGCATAAGCGAGTTAAAATGTATGCGCTGCAGAAAGAATAATTTGTCAGTGCTGTCAAGTGCTGCGCCGTTCTCATATTTGAGGAAGAAGAAATCCACAGGACACCTAAGCACTTGTTATGAGTTGAGGATTCGAAAGCATTTACGTCCAATTGAATGCCGCTAAGCCGTCCTTCGAGTTATGAACTCTTGCGGGCAAGCGAGCACGTTGAGAGGCTTGGCGCGCTTTGATTTGGCCTTACCGAGGCGCAGTTCTAACGCATGTGAGAGCTTGGGAGGACAAGGAACGCGCGGATAACACAGGGTTCCTAGAGCGAGAAAGAGAATGATTTGGCGTCGTGGCGATCGATGCCCTCTCCCCTCACGCTACACCTGGCGCGCTACTGCAGCAGTAGGTGTTCCCTTTCACCCACTCTGCCCCATGGAGGCGCGCTCATGACCTGCCGTCGCAGCCAATGAGAATTTTGGTGATTCGCTGCTACAGACGCGGCTTTTTAGCTCAATGATCCATTTGACGCTTTCGCATCAATACTAGCTCCGACAAAAATTAGGGACCAACTTGAGCAAAACGGCGGCTGTGCGAAAAAGGATGCAGGTAATGGCGAGGAAACACTTTGCGGCGATAATTCTGCGTACGTGCAGAGGATGCACCTGCTCTCCAGCCTCGCACAAAAGGATCAGGTCGTTATGACACGTACGATTCCGGCTGGATTTGTCCTCGGTACGGACATGTACCATCCGACTCGCCGTTGACTCTCTATGGCTTGGACTAGTCGGACTAAAGCACCGTCGTCTCGGACTGGCGAGCGAGATAGCTACACAGGAAGTCCAATTTTCTAAGGAGAATGATGCATAGACTGTTCGTGACGCTGTCAATGACTGCGGGAGCTGGGGGCAAATTCACAAGGCTCCTCGTTTAAGGGATCTTCGAGATAATCCGATTACCTTCACTAATAGTATGTCCAGCATCATGATTAGCTGGCATTTGGTTTTACGAACAATGCTAGCTGAAGAGCTTTTTGTCAATACGGACGCTGATGCTGGGCGAAACATTGCAAACCTTAATGAGTTTAATAACGCGGTGGCTATGACTGTGACTGCTGCACAACTTGGGGAGAAACTGCGAATTATTTGCATGTTCTTTTATTGAATACCGAATTCGTTTACTTGCAGTCAATGTTTATGCGTGTTCTGTTTGTCTTCCCTTTACTACCTTTACAAGCCTCCCCTAAATATTACTCATAGGACTCGAAGCTTGGTTAATTGGTTGATGATTCTACGAGTAAGACCAGTAGACAAAGAAGGCACGACTTAAGTAGACTAGGAGAATGCTTGATTATGAAATAGAGTTTAATCTAAAAAAGTGTTGGTGAGCATGAGGCAAGCTTAATTTTCTTTGGAATTATGCTTTTCCGTGTCCTTCCGTATACTGTGTGGTTCCCTTGTCTTTCCATTCTGTGACAGTGTAGGGCTGTGAGGACCGATAACCAATTATTACGCATTCATGATTATGTTTGTTTGTTTAAATATTAGCGATATTTTATCCTCATTTAATTACCTAGAGCTCTGAAATGTTCCTCTTTTTCCTAGGTTTAATTCATTTTTAGTTGAACATTTTTGTTGTTCGCAGCTTCTTTTTTTCTTATTTTACTTCCTTTTTGTTGCATTGTTTCATTTATATTAAAGTGACAGCTATCGTCAGCCACTTCGGCCACCTTGCGTGGTTGAACGGTTGCCTCACGCAACGTGTGTTATTAATCCGCTTGATAAAATTGAGACACGAACTACGAGAAGAAGAGTAATGAGGGGGGGAGAGAAAGAGCAGGCCAAGAAGAGAGGATCGTAAGGGGTGAGGAGGGCGCTCGAGACGTGCTAGAGTTACTGCACAGTAACTTTAATACACAGTAACCCTAATATACAGCGACTCCAATTCACGCCGTGGGCACCGCCATCGTCATTCTCGTGCTGTCCCGCTTACAGCGCATGCGCGGCTTGCGCGCGGTTGGTTAGATAGCCTCCAGAGCGGCGGAGCACGCTTGGCTAAAGAACAACGAAACGAGGGGACGCACCGTCAGCGCTATGCTCAGTCGCCTCGGTGGTGGAGTCAGGGCAGTGGGTGCCTTCTGCTGCTCACATGAACGATGCACACGCGCGCGCTGTAAGCACACTATAGCATTCCTGCTGAGCTGCTACTTGTATGATCCGGTCTCAGCAGTAAACGTCAAGCTAACGTTATCTTATATGTTACTTATAATACTCGAGGTCTCCTGGCCTCGGCGACCTCCCTTCATCTTTACTAGATGCTGTCTCTCTAGTGCGTTGTAGCAGTGCCGCTCTCCCTTCTGCCCAGCAGCAGTCGCCTTGGCTCCTGCATCACGCCAACATGTCGCACCTTTGTGTAGTCCGGACAGCGTCCAAGGAGTTCAACCGCAACGTAAACCTGGCTATAGCTGTCAGTGCTTCCCCCATCGGGTGGAGCTGCCAATTTTTATTGCGATAGCAATTATATGGACACTCCAGATGCATTTCTGCCGTCGTTGTCGTGATGTTCTGTATAAAGTCAAAGGGGGTGAAAGCGTGCGAGGGGAGCCGACGATCGTGGCTCAATATCGCCTGTGCAAAAAGGAGAGGTACTGGAGGAAGCACGCCGTCTTTCGTCGAGCGCAAGGCACCCAACGTTGTGAGGCGACCGGGGGAAGGGAGGGAGGGGAGCGGCGTTCTACTCCGGATGCAACTGCGTATGTGGCGGCTACACGAGGTCGGGCGCCGCCGTATCTTGCGAGCGATCTACGTTAATGGCAGAATCTAGGTGCGCCGACCACCCGTAGCTTTGCGCTTACTGTGTTTCCTCGGCGCTCAGTTTGCGCTGAAGCGATAGACAGCACGAAGCACGCTGCTTCTTCCGAGCATGCTCATGTCAGCGCTTCGACAGTCAGTGTCCGCGGTCATCGAGTGTGATGTGTTCATGTTTGCTGTGGGCGCTTACACCATGGTTGTTAATTTAGTTAGCAAGCGAATCTTTACAAGTTGATACGGCCGGCAAAAGTGCTATCCTTACTTCGTATGGCTGTCTGCTAATTTGCTATCGCAATCGATGCTTCGCCTTTCTGGTGAAACTGCGGCTCTTTTATTCAGTCGCCCTTATCATGACTCATTTGCCCATGGCCCATTATGGATGGGTACGTGCCATCTTTGAGGATCACCATAAGTGGGAGTTTTTTTTTATTCTACATGCTAGTATATTAGCAGAATATAGGAAAGCTGCACTTTAGCGCTACGTGTGGTAATACTGCACTGGAAACGGTACACAGATGGGGCGTGCCTCCCCCCTCCTCTCTGGAGCATGCACAAGCGCGTGTGTCTGTGCACGCACATATATACACACATATGCACACACGCACACGCGCACACACACGCGCCCGCGTCTTCCGCTTTGATCGACTTAGTTTGTCAATATATCATTGACTGCTATAGTAAACCGTATACCGCTTCAAAAGAAAAGGATTTACAGTTTTCTATTAAACGCAAAGTTTATTTGCCAGTCCGGCACTGTCTTCTTTTTCTTATATAGTTGTATAGAGCTTCTTCGTGTTTGTTTTTAGCGTTCAATGAAACCAACCTGCTCATTTACCCACTTTTATAACGCTCGTGCGCTGAATGTTTAGCAAGGCGCGCTTGTGCAAGCTGCACAGAATGGCATGGAGAATGCATGAGCCAGTAGTGGAAGCGCGAAACAATTGAAAGATACAACGGCAGGCGACGATTTCAGTGCGGTAGCAGGAAATAATTTATTTATGTACATGTATTGTATATGGCGAGCACTCACAAGAAGCACGGACTGAGCATGGGCGGACAGAAGACGCAGACTTCATGCTCTCTGGGAGCCACGAGGAACACGCAGCACGTACGAAGTTCACAGGAAGAAGTGGAGTCGCTGGTCGGTCTGGTCGGTCGTTGTCCCTTTGCGACCTGCAGTAGTTGGCCTGTGAGAGGCGACTCTAGAGAATCACAGAGAACACCGACTGGAACGGGCAGTACCCGTTTAACCAGATGTATAGAGGTTCGATTTATAAAATTCGCAGTAAGCAACAACGGTTCGTAAGAATTTGCGCCGGACAATTTTTATAGCGAAAGCTATATTGCAGTGCTTCATAAAAATGTTGTAGGTGTCAATGAGTGCCCCATAGGCCTCCTTACGATTAAAAAACTTTAAGAGTAGAACACAGCACTGCTCTATCAAACATCCTCTATGGCATGATGGTGCCTACCTTAGTTTTTCGAATTGTCTCACAGAGGTGAAATGTTCGCGATTTTATTATAGTAACATCATTATTACGTTGAATCTTTGTGTAAGCATGTATGGGAAAACAGGTAAATTCCTAGGAAAATGGCACGCGAAAAATTAAAACTAATGAAATATTCCGCGCTGTCTTGACAAACTCAATGCTTCCCTGCAGTTACGGATAGCTTCAAGACGGTAAACAACATGAAGGAAGCTTCGTCTCCGCCTACTCCCTTTCCGACCACTACAGTCATATAAAGAAAGCCTGCAGCACACAGGGCGTATACTGTTTAAACATAAGCACAAGCAATGTTAATGCACAGCGAGTAGTTAGTTCCGTCACGAATCACAGTCGTGTACTAGAATAGAACACGCCGCTGCCTCAGCAGCAGAACGCCATGTAGTCACCTCGGTCACCTCGCCGAGTGCTTATATAATGTATTCCAATTAAATGTTCTCTTACTGCTGAAATAAAGTCGCAGTCGCGCAATGCACAACAACGCTGCTAAGGAATACGTCCCTCGTTATGATGCCGCGAAATAACTTACCACCAGCAGCTGCCACGTTCCTAATCCTAATCGTTAAAAATAAAAGAAAAGAAAGGTGCAGTGAACAAAGTATGTATACAATTGGTCCTGACTCAAGGAAACGAATGCGTCTCTGTACATCAGTGGCATGAATTACGACACGAGTGTCGAGATTTCTAGCCTAACTCAACCTCTAGACTAGAAGCAATTTGCACGTTTTTCTGCGCATTTACCAGAATGACATAAATATACCATTGACAATGATTTTCAGTGATAATGAATCTCAACAATTTTAAATATCTACTAAATATTATCTAGCCGAACGATGAAATATTCTCTAAATTAGACGACGAATTATTTCAGCTTCAGTGTTTCGCGAAATCGGAACTGTCTCAAAAATGAGCGGCCCCCTACGACGTAGATCTCTCCGCCCCCACAGTTCTTCACCCTGCCTGTTTAGGATGCACCACATTCTACTGACCTTAAATAAAATATTTAAGGTTCCCAATAATGGGCATGTGGTCTTACGTAAAACCAATGCTCCACGAATTAATTTTTCATGACACGGTATCATAAAAGAAGCGCGCATATTATACGGCAGGTTTTATTTCTAGCGTATTGCTTCAAGTATAAACTAAAAAAATGGCCTATCGGCTAAGAACAAAGTGTAATAAAATAAAACGTAAAGCAGCCCTGCTGCAATTAAGACCTCTCAGTTCAGGTACTTGAAGCTCGCCAATTTGCGCTACTGAGTTGCTGATGCAAAAATATGAGAATCTTTGACAAATATTGAGAGTGCTTGTGGCTCTTGGTAAGCGTTATTTATTGGCTAAACTTCGACTTCTGGTAATGCCGTCAGAACTAACCTCTACAGCAAGCAAATGGGCACACCTTTGTTCGTCTTGTGACTTATTTGGCCTACCTGATAACGACGGGAACGACGTTTCCTGATAGTGTGCCTTCCTGTTTTAGAACTGTCGTCGCGTACTAGAATAGTCCAGTGCTCTGCTCGTAACCCGTTCGCGGGCTATTTATCACACAGTGTTTGCATGCGATTCGTTATCATACTGCGGCACGGACGCTGCAAAGGAACTAATGGTGAGTATAACGAAAGTGGTTGGTTGCCGCAGTTATCCTCAGCAGCCCCCGGAAAGTGAACTGGACCACGCGAGACAAACGTACTGCCCACAAGGAAGCTACTTACGTCAAGAGGGCGCGTCTTAGACCGACCATTGGTCACTCATCGAAGTACGCCCAGAGTTGGAATTAATGGGCTCGGCGTCAAAGGCACGGTCTCGGTGCCTGAAGATAATATCTTGAACAATGGTATAACTCGCAGCACGCTCAACATAATCGCGTGTTCACTGTAGATCCTATTTAAGAATGACACTGAAGTGTGGAAATGATTGATGGTGAGATTAGAACTCAAAACATACAAATTGGCATCCCTTTCAAGTATATCATGCCTAGTGCCGG